>NW_010198542.1:0-293 GCF_000695765.1 Mesitornis unicolor | reverse complement strand
GTGGGCCTGGGAGCCAAACTGGGAGCACTGGGAGGGCACTGGGAGCCAAACTGGGAGCACTGGTTTGGACTGGGAGCCAAACTGGGGGAACTGGGAGCACTGGGATCCCAGTTTCCCCCATACTGGTGTTACTGGTCTCACTGGTTTCCTATACTGGTGTCACTGGTGTCACTGGTCATACTGGTTTAACTGGTGTCCCATACTGGTCATACTGGTTATACTGGTCATACTGGTTTTACTGGTTTCCGATACTGGGAGCACTGGTTTAACTGGTTGAACTGGTTGAACTGGTT
>NW_010198541.1:143570-166214 GCF_000695765.1 Mesitornis unicolor | reverse complement strand
CCATTTACCCTTGGCGGCTCTGGAGGGGTACCCTGCGCTCGCCTCCACAGGTGGCCCAGGGCGGCCGTGTGGGCTGTGCAGGACGCTGCCTGCCCTCGGCTGTCCCCTGGGCGCGGGGGGAGCCAAGCCTCTGCCCGCCTCGGCGGCCCCGGTGATTTCCGTGGATCCCAGGAGTCAAAAATCTGCAGCAGTCCCATTGCAGGAGGCTGTGTGTGTGTTGCCTTGGCCAGGATTTCTGCTTTGAGTATTTAACCTACTGGTGTATTAAGTGCCTCTCCATTTTACTTAATTCTATTTCATTTTTGACAGGAAAGAGGAAGAGCTTGATTCAAAAGATGCCATCATACTGCATCAGTTTTCAAGGCCTACCAATGGTGTTCCAAGTCTATCTCCGCTTTGTCTGAAAATGGAAACTTACTTAAGGATGGCTGATTTACCCTACCAGGTACATTGTGCCATTTTCCTTTACATTGCAACTCACTGTAATTGTGTGAAATGGCAAATAGACATCCCGTCTCTCGTCCCCACCAGTCTGTCTCCCCTAGGGAGATGTAAACACACACCTACATCTAAGTGGTTGCACTGACACTTTTATGTCTCCAATTAAATTTGGTGTATAACCTTTTAAAGATATGACTTGACTAAAATTTGTCTGGAACAGCTCTAGATTTAACTGGCAAAGCTAAATGAATGTTAGAAGCTGACTTGGCTGGAAATGCTGCAGTGGGAGAATAGTCTGGCATTTATATAATGCTAAATAACACCCCAAAACTAAAGCGTGACATTATATGGTCTTTGAATTTCACCATGCTGAAGAGATCAAGATTAGGCAGCTGCAATTTCTTATTTTCCTGGAGGGTTTCTCTCTGGAGTTCTCCTGGGAAGACGTGCTTGCCTTTCGCTTCACCTCCCCTCACTGGTGGCTTCCCCTCCAGTGAAGGAAGACAGGATTGCTTTTAGAGGTCGTGAATGCTACTCCTTAATTGTGGTTGGGTGCACCCTGTGCCATCTTCCCGCAGGGGAAGCCCAAGCTACTCTGGTGAATGAAAGCCAGGAGAGCAGAAATTTGAATCTAGCAGTCTCGCCTGTTAGCGTCAAGGTTTAGTTGTGACGCTGGTGCGCACCTTGTTGTAGTGTCAGCAAGTGATACAGTATGCAAGCTCTTTGAAACGTGGGACCGGTTTCTTTTCTGTTTGTGTAAAGCGTCGAGTGCACTTAAGGTATACAACAGTGGCAATAAATATAATGAGGTTCTTAGGTAGAAGAAATGTCTTTTTTTTTCCTCCCCTGTTTTTTTCCCAAATGATGTAAATTTGGCATCTTACTATGTCTCAGAGAGGCTGAGCTGTGGGTAAGGTGCACATGTGCCCCACGTGGGTTCAAGTCACTTTTTACTGCTGTGTACCAAGGTGTTAGGAAGGATGTTTTGCTTTATGTCCAGTGTTCTGCAGAGGAAAACCAACCATAATACAGCTTTTTTTTTTAAAAATACATTTGTGGTTGATACTAATTTAGCTTTTTTTGATTAAATTCCTTTACGTAGGAAGTGAAAGAGAACCTAATTAGTGTATTTTTCTTAAAAGCCTGAGTTTAATGTGCATTATCTTGTGGTGTAATGGTATTTGAATCAGATATTTCAGAGCATTAAAGAGGGAGATTTCCATCCCGTGGGATGTATTTTCCTCATTTAGGTTTACAGAACCTGCAAGATAGTAAAGTTTGAACGTGTCATTGGAACAAGAGGGCTTAGTGCACATTGCTTCTCCACCCAGAGTAATGTGAGTAGAGATTACACATTTGAAGGTAAAACAATTTTGATGAGATGTTTTCTTTCTAATGGCAGTTGATGCGGTTCAGGGCTTTGCAATGATCAAGGTTGCTCGGATGGAGAGTGGTTAAAGCAAGCTGAGTATAAAAGATAGTCGTGGCAGGATACGGTCACTTCTGAAAGATAACACTGAGCATTTGTGTGGTTTAGGATGGAGTTGTTGAGACAGCTGATGCTGGGTAGAAGTGAGTCACCCAGCTTTTTGGAGAGAGAGGGTTTTACAGAGAGTTATCTTCTCCTCTTTATTTTCAGTCAGCACTGCTTTTAGGTGGTGTATCTCTCTCCCTACTCGCTAGCTGTGAGGACACTAAGCTGGTGTAGGTCAGCAGGACCATCCAAAGCAACAGTCCTACCTTCAGCAGCTCCCCCTTGTCCCTTCCTGTGTGTGCTTTTCTGTGCCAGATCAGTCTGGGCCAGTGCTGGCCTGGCTGGAGCGGTAAAGTTTTATGTTATTTGAGTTGCAAAAGCAGGAATAGTGGGTGCTGGCAATGCCAGGTGGCTGCTTTTAGCTGTGCTGGTTTATACTTGCTTAAGGTGTTTGTGGGTTTACTGATCCTGTGTAGGGTTTTAGAGGTAAGTTAGGTGGAGCTAAGCTTATGAACTGAGAACGCAGCTGTTTTTCTGGAAGAAGCAGATTCTGTCTGTGTGTTAGGAGTGTGATGGTGTGTTTGGCTTAGAGCAGAGGAAGATACGGATGCTGCTGTGGGATTAAGTGGTAGGGGAGCTGGCAGACAGCACCATTCTCAGCTGGAGTTACGAAGTTTCCCATACTTGGACTACCTGGAGACTTTCATTTTGTTCCCTCATGGCTGTGTTACCTGTAGGGGACAGAGACATCCAATGGCCCCCCTCTGGGTGGCTGTGGGAAACACCTTCTTTCCCTGCACACCAGTGAGGGTGGTGATGGAGAAGCGGTGGCACTCCGGGTGGCAGCTGGTGCTGGGGCTCGCCTGCAAACCTGCTGTGGTCATCACCTTCCCAGGAAGGGGATGCTTTGAAGGGAGTTTGAGAAATGGGGTGAAGGAAAGGCAGCGGGGTGGTCAGACTGCTTTTACCCTTTTGATTCCTTGTGTTTACACTTTATTATAGTGCATCAGAGTATGGAATAACATGCTGTGTGTTGCACAACATGCTTTCATGGCAGGTGAGAAGTGGAATTGGGTGACACATCCCTACCCTACTCTCATCTGAATTTTTCCCAGCAGATGCGTTCTTGTAATGTCCTTACATTTTCTTGAAGCCGCTTTTCTAGGTGTGAGGTTTTCCATCAAAAATAATTTGGACAGCCGCACCCTGTCTGGGCTGTCATAGTACCTAGCTGGTTTTTCAAAATGTTTGATGCTTTTCTTGATAAAGCTTGCTTTGAAAGAGCCCGTTCCAGGTGCTTGTGGGGATCTTTTGGGTGTTCTTTGATTCCCTCACAAATATGAAGAGCTGAGCATTTATGTAATCTGATAAGCAGTTAGCACAGCAGAAATGTGCTGCTTTCATACCAGGCCTGTGGAGATGGTAGCCTCCGTGGGCAGAGACGTGAGTAAAAGTAAAAGTAAAAGCATACGTAGCAGTAATTGAAAACTTTGAACCTAATTTCTTCTGGATCGTACTATAAAATTACTCCAGAAGTGCCCTGTGCCATTCTGTTTATGAATTCCTCTACAAATGAGGTTCTGGGGAGCTCTTGTTACTGCTGCTTTGCAGGCTGCAGTTCAGTTAAATGTCCTGTGAGGTATGAGGGGATATTTTGTTGGGCTGTATTTGCTTTTTTAATGATAATACCATAGCTTTTTCCTGCTCTGCAGCTGGAACAATTTTTAAGTGGAAAATTAGTAAATATTTGGTGACAATTAGTAGTGCCGTAAGGATACCGAGGTTTAAAGCCTAAAAATACCCATTTGAAAACAGTGGATACAAGAACAGTATAACAGATTTGTCGAGGGACTAAGGTTTTCTCAGGTCATTGAAAGATGTTTCCTGTTTTGCTTGATAAACTGTATGTAATGAAACATGAAGATCCTAAGAAGGCTTTTTTAAGTTTACCTGGACCAACTTTCCTGTAAGAACCTTGGCTCTTGTTTGTTTTTTTTTGAGAATGTAATATCAATGCAGTACTAACAAGTTTTTTGCGCAGTTTGTTTACATATAAATATGTGCTTGAAGAAATGTGCAGTTGAATATTAAGAACTTGCTTTGGTATGGACTAAGGTAATTGCAATATGTAATAAGCACATCTTCAGGTCTGGTAGCTTCTGTAAAACATTGGTGTTTTGACGAAGGGAAATCTCATCCTGAAAGGTTTTAACAAAGATTAGGCCAGCCATGCTCAGTGCTGTTTAGAGATGCTATATAGTTCCAGAAAAGGCATATGTTTTTTGTAATAAATTCATAATGAGAAATTATGGAAACCTATGAGTCAGTCTGAGTGCTGAAAGAGCCTTTTTGATAAAGGAAAGGTCTTGGAAGGTGGAAGGATGGGGCAGTGCCCTCCTTTATTTCAGATGAGCAGCAGTTTTAGAGTTTCTCCCATGGACCAGAGTAGTAATCCCCCTGTCACCCACACATGCGAGTAGGGTGGGTTCAGTTGCTTTGTTCAGCAACACAGAGATGCAGTAGGTGAGGTATTATACAATCCTGTGTCCCTACTGTGCTGTTTTTTGGGCAGAAATCCCAGAAAAAGCTGCAGCCAGAAGGCATTGTTTTCCCAGCAGCGTTACCCGTTTTGACTGTTTTCATCCACATGGGAAGAGCCTCCGGGAACGGCCGTGTGTTCGTAGCACTTTGCCTGTCCGCATTTTGAGCAATAGCCAGGGGTGCTGTGCTCTCAGGATGAGCTGGAGGTGCGTTTTGGTGCATGCCCCTTGCTGCAGGAGGACCTGAATCTCTCTGGATGGGGGTCAGGAAGGGTGAAGAGTCGAGACTCAGACAGGTCAGTCCTGAACTGCTAACCCCAAACCTCCACAAATTAGGAGCTAGACCTTGAAATGATTTTTCATTCACTAAATAACAGGTCGTGAAGATGGGAATCACAAGAAAGAAAGAAAATTCTGCCTTGAGTCTCTGCCTTCAGATGTAAGAGAGAATTGAAGTCAAATGTCTGATCACGTTTTGAAAGCAATTCCTCTTGCATCTGTCAGATGAGACCTAAATTCGCTAATCTCTGTGTTTCACCTTCTCCAGCTGTAAAATGGGGAAAATACATGGCTACTTCTGTGTGAGTGCTATGCTGAATAGATAACAGCAGTATTCAGTGATGCACTGGTGCTGAGCTTTGGACACCAAATTGTAACAAGTGTGTCTGCAAGTGTATGAGGTTTCCAAGTTCCGAAGTTGCAGAAGCACATGTAAAGGCAGATTTCCCTTCTGCACAGTCAAGGATATGCCCATCATTATGCAGTTGGGATTGCGCTGTTTTGTCCTTGGAGGTGATGCAGCTGTCTGAGATAGGTAGTGAATGAATCTTTATAAAGTACTTTTAGTGTGAAAGGTGCTGCCACAAGGGTCAAATTTAAGTGTCAGTCCTCTGATGAAAATCTTTAAACAGACCCAGTCTTCCAGGGGGTCTGAGCATCTCCAACCCTTAAATAACTTGGGTACTTAAAGAATATTACATCCAGTGGCATCCAGCATAGAAGTGTATAGCACCTTGCAAGACCTGGAAATAATTTTCTGAACTGTCATGTACGGTAAAGCTGTTGCTCTGATTGAACAGTTACCCCTGGTCCAGAGTGTTAATTTGAAAAACAAAAAAGTTTGTTGGATAATGTGACCTTTAAAAACAGAAAAATACTTTAAAAGCTTTATTCTCATTGAAACAGAACCTGAAGGGAGTCTTTTGCCTGTGTGTTTGTTTACTTTTTCTTAGAACTATTTTGATGGAAAACTTTCCCCTCAAGGGAAGATGCCTTGGATTGAATACAATCACAAGAAAGTATCTGGCACTGAGTTCATTATTGACTTCTTGGAAGAGAAACTTGGAGTGAATTTAAATAAACACCTTGGTCCTCATGAAAGAGCTGTTTCCAGAGCCGTGACAAGAATGGTGGAGGAGCACTTTTACTGGTAAGCTTGCGTGATTCTTGTGCTGTCAGCTCTGCGCCTGCGCTCATGCCTGGACCTGAATGCTTATTTACTCTTGCAGAAAGCTTGGGTACCTAAATATTAATTTCGCAACTCTCTTCGCCCTAGAAAACTGCTGCTTTCTGCGTATGTTAGTATGAGCCAGAGGTAGTTCCCCTGAAAAGCTGTGGTGCTGTGTAAGGAGCCAGGCCCTTCGCCTGCAGCCTTGCAGAAGGGGGCAGCAGTGGGGCTGTTCCTCCGTCCCGTTTCATGTGACCTCCAGATAGAAACGGCCTTGTTAATAAAGAGCGAAACGTCAGGATGGCTGCATACATGTGTGGTTTTGGGGTGCGGGGAAACAAATCCGGCGCCTGTAGTGAATCTGGAATACTGTGTTCGTACAGTTACTGATTTTAATTATCTGTGTGTGAGATTACAATATGGTTTATTGCCTTTTCCTGTAACACGGCATACTCCTGTTAATATGTGTTGTCGACAGCGCTGCCAGTTGATAGGATACAGTATTGGTCACAGTATCCTGAGAAGCTGAAGTATGTATATGAATGGAAAACAGAAATATAACCTTGCTGGTACTTTATGCATTTTACTGACACCTTTGAAAAGAATACCTGTGATTTATCCCCTCATTTACATTTCAGTCTGCTTTTAAGTGCCCTTTCCGGTCTGAATTCATAGAAGTAGCAGGTGGGCATGGTGTCTTGGATGCTGCATTGTGCGCAGCAGGCAAAAGGCTTTTTCCCAATTGCTTGCTTTCTAGCATGCATTTAAGTCCTTGCTGTACTAAGTCTTACGTTCATGTTGCACTTTTTCTTTAAAACAATGTGTGATTTAAAATGAATGCGTTTACTTGCTTTTTCTTTGACCTTGTGATTGAAGATGAGCAGCAACATGTGTGCATATAGTTCTTCAGATAACTTTTAGTGTTTTCTGGGAACAATTTTAGCATTACATAGGCAGATTTTAATGATAGGATTTAGAAATATAATCGCTGCCTTCCAAGAAGTGTGACCTTCACCAGTTATACCCATCTGCAGTGTGATAGCATAAAAAATATGATGCAAGTAGCCTGCAAATGTAACTTTTTTTTGTTAATTTCTCTTCCCTCAATTATTATAGCTGCCCAAGCTAGACCAAGCGAGAAGAGAGATGTGCATATCTGCCTGTATGTCCCTGTTGCCTTTCCTGTTTAGTGACACAGTTGAGTTTCCCAAAGGCATGTATTTTTGCTGCAGTGTAGTAAAACATCCAGCTCTAAGTCTTATTGTATGTTCATGCTCTATGACTGTACCAGAGGCTTGCTACGTTGGTGAGGTTACACCATGCTGGTTCTCTGTGCTAGGCAAAGCCTGAGCTAGGAGGCATCACAGTTGTACTGCTGTAATTCCTGGATAACAACTTTGACCATCCTGTAGTTACACCCAAATAAAATCAGGCTTTAGTTGTGTAGGACTGTGTTTGTCCCTGACAAAATTGCATCTGTGGTTGTGGGATACTTTCACGTTGGTTCTTGAACCTGCCTGCTTCCCACCAGAAGCTTAGGTGTCCTCAAGTCCCACAGTGAGGAGTTTGTAGGAGTGATCGCCTTTCTACAGAATAAGGTTTATAAAATCAAGCCTCCAAAGCAGTGACACAAAATGTGATTCATACTGTTTCATTGCCAGCAGCATGCAAAGTACCTTCGTCATAAATAAGTAATACTATAGTACATTTATCGAACAAAGCAGCAAAGTGCATCCTGTGATGTGCTGTCTCTGGATGGAGTCAGTCCTGGTGGCTGCTCAGGATCTCCTCCTGAACCGTTGTGCTTTTGTGGAGGTAATTGCTCATTTCACCAATTAGTGCCTCTTATGGGTGGAAATTGCTGCTCTGGCTGGAGCTGGGAAGATGCAAGGCTATTGTGAACCTCAGCCTGTGGACACTCTGCCTCCGCTCCGAGCTGCCATGCCTGGCAGCGTCAGACAGACAGGCAGAAAGCGAGTGAGTGTACCTATATTAGTGCTGGGATTAGAGCACATCTCCAGGATGCACAGGACTGATTTGGAGCTGGCGCTGGAGCTCCTGTCCCTGGAGAATGCCGTAACTATTGCCTTTTGCTATGTTTAAGTTGGCCAAAGAAAAACAGCCTGCTTACTTGAATGGGTCATGGGCCGAGTCAGCAGAGAAGAGATGGGAGATGGGCTGATTTTGTGGCTCTCACCCCAGGTCCTGGATCTGATGCAGGCCTCTGTCATCTCCACTGCCTGCAGTGACCTGTGGGCCCTCAGAAACCAGTGGGGCACCCACAGCCATCTTCAGGAGGTGTTGAGGTTTTGGTGCAGCTGCAGCACGTTAGTGGGATCAGAGCTCTGTGTAAGACAGGCTGGGGATGTCAGATTCCCAGGTCCTTCTGGTGCTGTCACATTGGGCTTGGTGACCCTGACAGCGTTCAAACCAGGCAGCTCCTGATGCCCAGAGGGCTGGCAGTTGCTGCCAGGTGCTTTCTGGCACTTAAATCTCAGGAGAGGGATCACAGGCTGGTGACACTAATGTGCTTAGTAAGAACCTAAAGCCTTGAATGTGCAGCTTAACCAAACAAACCCATTAGATTGGTTTAGCTGTATTGTCAAACACAACCTTACTGATTTATAACCGTGTGTGTGTGTATATATATATATATATATAGTGTGTGTGTGTGTGTATATACACGCACACATATGTATTTAACTAATATCTTGCTTTGTCTTTCAAGAACACAGTGTAAATATTTGTCACATATGTGATTAGTGCTTCAAGTACAGGAAAAGCATAGTATGGGAATACAGATGAATCTGACTTTGGTCAGTATTCAGACTTGCCATGTATTAAACATAAAATATGTTTATAATATAAGTATGTTTAAATACATCAAGACAATTATTGTCTCTCCTGCTATTAACAGCGATGAGGCTTGAATGCCACTGGCAGCTTAAAAGCCAGTTGCTCTGGGATGGCGCACAGCAGGTGGGGTTTCTGCAGCCGACTGGAATGAATTCATTATAATCCTTTTCTGTATCAAGAATTTCCACTCTGCACAGGTTCAGATAGGAAAAATAACCCCTGGTTCACATCTTTGTGAACACCTCCTCTTGCCTTGATGTTCAGGCGGTTTGGGGATAATCAGGCAAGCTGCTGTTGATGAGTCACTTTCTCCATCTCCCCTCCTGATTTATGTATTGAGGCCAAAGCTGCTGTTACATTTAGATTTCAGATTTGCTTCACCCCTGCAGCATTGCTTTTTAACTCATTATTGTTTTATTTATGCTCGAAGATTTGTACAGATGTGCTGGCACAAATGGAAATGTTAATGTTATCCAAAATGCTCAGTTCAGGCCAATATTTAAAATAGTTATGCCATCCTATAAATACTAACTGTAGTTTAAAATGTATAGTTATGCTGAAGTAGGTTATGTAGACTACCTGATTTCTGGCATTTCCTAACCTTTTGTGATGTTGATAATACTCTAGTAATGTAGTCCGAGCAGAGAGATGATGGGTGGTATTAAATGCAGAGGAGCATGTTTTGGTAGGAAGCACAGACTAATGAACCTTAGAATAGAATTCTGTTAATAAAGTGCTTGTAAAGCCAATTTAAAAAATGCTTTTAGCTGCCTCTCAAGCTGCGCCTGCTTTTTTTCTTTGCTTTTGTGAGCTCAGAACCATAACATTTTAGAAGTAAACTCTATGGTTGTCTGTTTAGCTGCCTTGATAGCCCATGTAAATTCGAGATCTGAGACATGTGACTGCTCATTCAAAGTGACAAGCAAACGTTTAAGATTGTGCCTGACAGTTTGGCCTAAGCAGGATTACCCAGATCCTGTGCAGTTCTGATCCTTAAACATTTGATCTGATCTCTGCCTCTCCAGCCCTGAAGACTTTCTGCTCCTAGAGGAAGCAAGTAAGTGCTAGGGAAATATATTTTTGCTTTAAAGTATGGGCTAATTAGCTCTGTGGGAAACCTTGTTCATCCTGTCTCATGAAGTTAAAGCCATCCTAGATGTGGTTGATCGTTCTTGGTGCGGTGCCAGCTCACTCGTGTGGTTGGAGTGAGGAACAGTGATGGCAAGTCCATAGGGATGAGTTAGTCTTGTGTGACTGGAGTGACTTTTAAAAAACTGCTACAGCAGAGTCTCCTCTCTTCTTTTTCTGTTTTGCTTTGGCTGCTGCTTTTTTTGTTGTACCTCTCCAAGGCCAGGCCTGTTTTTCTAAAGTAACTGAGTTATGTTGTGGAGTTGCTGGGTGAAGCTGATCAGATCCATGCTGGAGAAGGAGAGTCTTTGCAGAGAGACAAAGAGCAGATTTTTCCTGGCATATTCAAGTAATAAATAATAACTTACAGATATCTGTAATCATTTCCCAGTGTTCACATCGAGACCAGAGGTTTTTTTTTCCTGTTCAGAGCGGTACCTGCCCAAGAGGCCTTGTCTTTTCCCAGGTCTGTGAAACACCACTACCGAAATGTTCCGCTCTATGGAGCACCCTTATGCTTTCACAGGATATTAGGAGTTGGAAGGGACCTGGAAAGATCATCCAGTCCAACCCCCCTGCCAGAGCAGGATCACCCAGACCAGGTCACACAGGAACGTGTCCAGGCGGGTTTTGAATGTCTCCAGAGAAGGAGACTCCACAACCTCTCTGGGGAGCCTGTTCAGTGCTCTGTCACCCTCACAGTAACAAAGTTTTTCCTCATATTCAGATTGAACCTCCTATGTTCCAGCTTGCTCCCATTGCCCCTTGTCCTGTCATTGGATATCAGAGAGAAGAGCCTGGCTCCTTCCTCCTGACACTCGTCCTTTACAAATTCGTAAACAGATTTATAAACTTTCAGCCCAGTCTTCTTTCCACCCCTTTTTACCGTGGTTCCTGAAGCAAGGCAGTCTTGCACCACACCTAGCCAAGGCTAATACTGCTGGAGTTTCAGTAGCTATTCACTCCTGTGCTTGGCTTCACATTCCCCGTTTTGTGCTGGTGCCTCTCGCTAAATCTGGCTTTGTTTCAAACTCTGCTGTGCTCAAACCAGCCCAATGGCTTGAGTTGATCCATCCATTTGGAGAAAGGGTTGTGCAGAACACCCTCGTTCAAAGAGTGGTCCTGAAGCATGTGAAATGTTAACGGGCTGCTTTGGTCATGTTAATACAATGCAGGAGGTTGTGGAGAAACCTGTTGAGGATAACAGCCATCAGAAACGGAGCAGGTGCATTTTGGTTCTTCGCTGTTCATGCATTTGCAGCAAAACCTGCACATGTCTCGCTGTTACTGACTTTAATGAAATCGATCTGAGCAGAAGGAATTGTCCTGCAGTGGGGAGGTTTTAATAGAATTAAAATGCCTTTCACTCGCTCTCTTGGGAGTGTTCTAAATTTGACCTGAAAATTGATTTTTTTTTTTCCAGCTGTTATGCCAAATATTTTCCTTTTACATCATGTTATTAGTAATTCAAGTAAAGAATCTGTGGAAACTTAAAGATTAGAACATTTTCATGGTGTAAATATAGTTGTTCCCTGATGGTACGGCTGAATTCTTGACATGCAGGAGTTTGATAAAACATACATTTAAAAAAAAATCACAGGAGTTCTCCAGGAGATAGAGATACTGCTTTGTCTTTTCTGTTTCTTGCTGCAGTTGGGTGATCCATATCAGCACTAAGGAAATTATGTGCAGTTAGAAATATGTACAATGATAAAACTGAAGTCATATTCCAAACTAAAAAAAACCAAAACCAACAGCCCTGGTCATATTGGAAATGGAAAATTTTGATTGACTGTTTAATATAATTGTGTACATGACTTTGCAGCTTTTGGTGTTTACACTTTTCGATCTAGCTTCACTCGTTTACCGTGTCCTTGTGAGCCTGTTTTCATGTGATCTCAGAAACGTAAATCCACTTTTAGATTTTGCAGTTTGGAAATTGCTGCAAACATAATGGAATATGGGTTGATTCTCAGTGCTTCTGAGAGCAGTGGCTCCCATTGGCTTCTTGTTTGTCACGTCTGCTTTGGGATGGCTTTAGCCCTTCTTCCAACATCCCTTGAACTTTCTTCAGAATGGCAGAAGATGCTAAATATTACAAAAGTTAATGTTTATTTTTTTTAGTTTCTTGAACAGTGGCAGCAACAAATCAATTTTTTGTTTGCCTGCAGTATTGGTAAAGAACAAAAATTAATGTAGGATACAAGTTTCAGCTGGTAAGACAAATTTTTATAAAAAGATGTTTCAAAATAATGTATTTGCCATTCAGTAAAGCTGAAATATGGCCTGAAATACAACAGGGTCCTTTAGAAACATGTCTCTCATAAAATCAGCATTTTGAGAAGAAAAAATACAGGAGAAAACTAATCCAATAACCACCACCTCTTCATTTTTTAACTTTATTTTTAAAAGATTGTGCCATTGTTAGTGTCTGAGGAGAGCGGAGATCTTCTGAACAATAACTGCCACAATATTTGTGTTGGGGCAGTCACTGCTTGGCTATGTTTCGGCAGTACAGAAAGCAAGGAGAAGGGATTGGTGGGAAAGACTGGTTTCTTTGTGGGCTGTTTTGTTGTTGTTTTCCCCAGGTCTGTGCAATCAGTCATCTTTAGCTAATAAATCCTTTTCCCACTGCATTTTATTATGTATTCAGTAGAATTCTGCAGCTTTTATTTTATATTTCAGTGTGAATCTCATTTTCTCTTGAAACGAGTCATGATTTACTGAGAGGATAAGCACTGGGCAGGCTCTGTAAGTATTGCAGAGCGGTTTTCTCTGCTGTCTGAGTTGCGTCAGGATCTGTCCTTTACTGGAAACTACCTCTCCATTGGGATGGTGAGGACTCGGCGTTGAAGCTCGCTGCTTGGCCTTCATGTGAGCCTTTGCAAGGTGGTGATGGGCTATCGGGGTATTATATAGCATATATAATATATAACGTGTTTTTGCATCCTTCTAGGACTTTAACTTATTGCCAATGGGTGGAAAATCTTCATGAGACGCAAAAGATGGTTTCCCTCTTTGGCCCCTTCAGCGACTTGCTGAAGTGGATCTTCTGCCATCTGACCAAAGGGATTGTGAAGCGAGAGATGTACGGCCACGGCATCGGCCGCTTCTCGGAGGAGGAGATGTACACGCTGATGGAGAAGGACATGCGGACTCTAGCGAGCCTCCTGGGTAACGTACAGTGGGTTACGCGCGTTCTGCTCCTTCACAGCCTGCTGTCCATGGGGTGAAACCTACTGCGAGTGCTTTCTGGCAGCTTGATCTCGTATACAAACAGCATTGTTTTGTCAGTAGGTAGAGTCTGCGCCGCTGCTGTCGTTCAGTGCCATCCCCTTTCTGGCAGGGACGGTGTTTCTTTCCTCACTGTTTGCTGCCAGATGATGTCTGTAGAGGGCTAAGGGCCTTTTCTCTCTGACTGCCAGGTGTGTGTACCTAGAGAAGCAGAACTTTGCCTGCTATTTTGGAAGAGCATTTTGCTATGAGATTTTAGGAAAACGTAGTGTTTAGTTCTGCAAATGACACAACTTATTTATATTTTGAGGGGGCCTCATTTTTTCCTTATGGAACTCGTGGCTGGCTGATAGATTGCTATGAGGCTGCCATTTGAAAACCCATTGCTTTGATGGGCTGAACTTTGTTGTATTTGATTGGTGTTCGCAGCTAATAGGAGATGGGTCTGTGTTGTCAAAAGAGGTGGTTTTAGGCTTTTTGGTTGTTGTGGCTAAATCACACAGGGTTGGTCTAAAGGCTGATGTCACTTAGCTAGAACCACATGTGCCTCATTTCTGTTGTGTAGCTCAGGCTGAAATCTGCACCAGAGCTGTCTGTGCCATGCTTTTTGCCGTGCAGTCTGCTGAGAACTCAACAGACTGTGCTCCTGTGTGAAATCTGCATTAGGGACTGGTTTGGGGCAGATTGTTGCTCCCCTTGACCTTGTGTGTCCCTTGCACAAGGAACCAAGAGAGATGGTTCCTGTGTGGCTGCTCTGTTCCCTCCTTTGTTCAGGGAGGTGGCAGGAGGGATCCCTCCCTGCCTGTGCTCCGGAGGGAGGACAGATTGCACATGCTCTAAATAGAGAAGCATGGAGTGGATGGAGGGAGCAAGGTGAGGAGAGCCCAGCAGAAGGCAGGTCCTTGCTGGGAAAAGCAAAAAAAGAGGGATACTTCTGGACTTCCAAGGTGTTTTGGAAAGGAAGATGCTTGCACAGGACTTAGATGGGGCTGTGTAGAGTTTTCTGTAACCTTGTTTTCTGAAACAAACCTGCTGAGTTGCTGGGTTGGGAGCAAGGTGGCAAAAAGACATGTGATGCATGGGCACAATGGGCAAGGAGGAGATTAGTAGTGGATTAGACCTGTAAAAGTCTCTTGGTTTGCTTATTTGAAGTCTGCATCCTTCTGTCTCTGGAGTCTACTGACAGTTTTATAAAGCTATGAGTTCAAAGAGATCATTGATTTTTCATTGACACCAGCATGCTCAGGTTTTCTCCAGCAGCTGTTTATGGTTGGGTCTGGTAACTGTGGCCTGCAGTAGCATCCTGGGATGGGGGCAGGAGATGGGGTGAGGACTTCCAGCCTGACTGGAGAGTTTCCAGTTTCACAGGGGGAAGCAAAAGGCGGTCAGTCAGCCTATTGCCTGCACAAAAATCTTTGTGTGATTCCCCTCCACGTATCTGTGCCCATGTATTTTCCCAGAAGAGGAAGCAGTTGGGATTTTGGCTGCTAATTTAGAGGGCAGTTTTAAAAGCTTAAAAAGGATGCCTATCATGCAGAATAGCTGCACATACCAAACTGTAGCTGTCAATCATCAGGCATGTCAGATTAATTTAATGCTCTCCATTTTCTAACAGAGACCACTGACATGGGAACAAGAACAACTTTTAAATTCCAAGAGCTGCTTCCTCAGAATGATAACTTGGCAGCTGCCAAGGCTGGTGACACTCATTTTGACATTCCCAGTCACATCTTGGGTGCTTTTTTCTCTCTTTTTCATTTCTGAGAGTAATTTTTCCTTCTCATGAACCCGCTTCCTTAACAGACTCTTCCAGATCTCTTATAAATGTGGAAATTGGAACTAATCCTCCTGTGATGGATCAGCTGGCCCTGCTGATACCACCTTGCTCTCTGTCCTGCAGTCTTTAAAACACAAATGTAATTTTCTTGTGTTGTAGTAGTTTTCTACTGCCTGGTAGTAGTGTAAGGAAGTGGGGGGAACTGGGCATGTGAACTAGCAGTATATTAAAAATACACGCTTTGGTAATTATTTAGAAGATAGAAGTGAGTGAGCAGTGCCCATAAATCTGTCATTGCCTTCTCAGCCGTCTGCCTGCCGTGGGCTTTTTGGGTGAATGGGGATTTTGGGCAGGGAGTTGCAGGGCAGCAGCTGCCTGAACCAGCTTTTGAAAAGCCTTTGATGTTTTGTGGAGGGCACGGATGCTCCAAGCTGAAACACAGAGGTAAGACTGACCTGAACATGGGCATCTAATGCTGGTTGAAATCCCCTGCAGCAGCCTGTGTGGGCTGTGTGTGCTGTGGAAGGGTACAGCTCTGCTGCTGGCGCTGTGTCTCACAGACCTGTCTTCTGCTGGGGTTTCTTGACCCAGTGCTGAAGTGGCTGCTTTTTAATCCTCTGGTGCATGCATTTGTGAACAGCAGAGCTGTGTTGTCACATCCTTGGGCAGTACAAATTTGGTCCAAGTCCAGCATGACCAGGTGACTGTGGTTCTGTTGGATTATCCAGGGGATGCAGCTGGAGGTTATTAGCACTACGGCAGCCTCGATGCGACAGGCGCTGTGTAATCTGACATAAAACCAGGCACTGAGAAATGAGACCTGGTTTGTCAGAGTCTTCTGGAAAACTCTTGAAATGCAGGTTTGGGTAGCAAATTGGAACTGGTAGAAGGAAATGTGCATTGAGGCTGTGTTATGTGGTGCAGGGTGGTCTAAAACCAGATTACAGTTGTATGGAACCACAGCTGTATTTCCTCCCCTCCCCCTTTGTTTCCATGCACCTGACGATGCAGATGGGAGAGAAGAGCTTTGGGTACAACTTCCTTTTTTCATGTGACCAAATGAGTAACCTGGGGAGCCACTCTGTTTGCAGAGAAGTGGGATGGTTCATCCCTCACTCACTGCCTGACTCAGTTGTAGCACAAATGGAAACAGCAATGTTACTTCCAGCACAGCATCGTTATGGATCGAGTCGAAGACCTGGTTGTATGGTGTGCTAAATCCCTAGTGTTGGCATGTAACTGTGGTTTGGAGACCAATTTTTGAGCTGTGTTTGAGATTGATGCATACTAGGTGTCACATAAATACTGAGAAGACACAACATTGTCCCTGTGTGTAGTTTTCAAACAATAGATTGATGCAGCTGTGTAAGAGCTGGAGAGAGTTAACTCTATGGTAAAATCAGATCTGACAGGAGGAGGTTATTGGTGCTGCTTATTCCTGAGCACTGCTTTGCTACACTTTAGTACAGGGGGATGACAGCGTCCGTGGTACTCTACTCTGGAATTTGATGCATTTTACTGCTGGATGGTTTTCTAAACTCGCTCAATAACTCTTAACATTTAATAACCTGCCGAATTACAGGCAGTTTATACTGGGCAGGGGAAGAATGTCCTGGGAAGATGGGATAACTGGATTTGGAGAATTCAATTATGTACCATGTTTCACAGAGTTTATAGCATCTTGGGCCAAGGCAGGGACAGTGCAGCCATCAGACCTGGCCTCCGCAGTACTGCATGCTTCACCTGCATGCCCTGTGTGCGGTCTTTGCTCCAGGTCTTGTGCCTGTGACGAGGAAACAACTTTATACTGGATGTTTCTTTGCAAACGACGGCTTTGAAACGTGATTTTCTTCCCTGTCTTAGGTAGTTATCTATCTGTTTGTGCTGAGGTGGCCACTTAGGACCACCGTGGCATGGGGCTGCCCGAAGAGGTAAGCACAATAGTGGTGTGGAGCACTCATGTGCCTCCTAGACCAGGCCAGTCCCAAGCGACTGCTGTCGCACTTGCCTGCCTGTGTGCCTGGTGTGTGTGTCTTTGGTCCCTGCCTGATAGAAACCAGTGTTTGGGGGTGGGGGCACCATGCTGGTGGTGTGTGAGAGGACCCATTTGCCCCTGCCCATGGCTGTGTCCTCCTCTTGGAGATGCAGGTCATTTCTGAGTGATTGCTGCCAGTCTGACCAGTGCATCAGTTTCAGCCTGAACAAATGATGGGAGAGGAAAGCTTTGGGCACAACTTTATTTTTTCGTGCCATCAGATCAGTAACCTGAAACTGGATCTGCATGCATGAAAGATACAGGGTGACCAGCTTCTTTCAGCAAGTGCAGTCCTTATTTTCAACCATGGTTGCGGGATTTTGGGTTTGCACTCCAGGAGGAAATCCTGCTTTCAGGCACCTGCTGGCTACAGAGAAGGTTTTAAATGCAACAGAACTAGTGCAGTGTTCAATATTGAATCCCTGTCTTTGAATCAGTGAACCTTTCCAGCTAAACGATTTCAGTAGAAAAACATGCTAAAGATGTTATCTATCCCCAGTTTACAAAAAAAATTACATCCAGTGGAGAAATGTGTGCTGTTGTATTTACAGGTGATAAGAAGTACATCATGGGACCATATGTTTCCACTGTTGATGCCACTGTCTTTGGGCATCTGGCACAGGCAATGTGGACACTACCAGGGACTCGACCAGAGAGACTGATCAAAGGTAAGAAAGCTGGAGTGATTTCTGATGAAGAATTCTTGGTGACATAAAAACTTGGAGCGCTGTGTAAGGACGCTTGAAGACTGCAGCAGCTTTTCAGCTGTATCACAGGCTGGTTTTGCCTTTGATGTAGCATTTGTATCCTGTGATGTAGTTTTCTCTTAAAATTCTTAAATAGATGGCAATAGGTGCAAATATGCAAGCAGTATGGATGAATCTCTGTACACATCCACCTACTGATGCTGTTGTCAGTGCAGGTTTCATATACACATTTCCTTTAATATGCTATTGTTTATTTGTTCTTTGAAGGTTTTTGTAATTTCTTCTCTATGTGCACTGTAAGCATACACGTATATATAAATATAAGGCATAAGGTGCTAAGGCTGGGGACATTAGGGGTGAGCCAGTGACCATATAAAAACTTTAAAATGTGAGTTTATCTTGCAGACAACGCTGCCATCTGGTGGTGGAAAACACAAATTCACTGTATTTTAGTAAGTGTGTTGTGTAGATAGGTTCAAATTCTGTCTTTAGAAACCAGATTTCTGCAAAATAAGAATTTTACTATAAAAAACTAAGGATATTAGTATCTTGTCTTGATTTATTTCTGTAGAGATTGAATTTGGGATAGTTATTTTGCTACATGCGTTTATGTTCATTCCAGTGTAACTTTTCTTGTTGTATGTAGGACAATAGTATCTGTTTTAAGTTGCATGGAAGTTACAAGCAGCCACTGATTGATCCTGCTGATTGATGGCATCTTGGCATTTTGAAACATCTTTGGAAGGAACCTGCACGATTTGTTTCCAGGCAGTGCTAACGTGTTTCTGCATCAGCAGGTGAGTTGGAGCATTACTGACTGGAGTATTTACTGGAGTCTGTTGTGCTGTGTTGCAGGTGAACTGATTAACCTTGCTATGTATTGTGAAAGAATCAGGAGGAAATTTTGGCCAGAATGGCAGCATGATGATGATAACACTCTGTATGAATCTGAGGAAAGCAGTGAAGCAAGCAAGACTTACTCGCCTTTGCAGGACTTCAGTTTTTATTCAAGGACAGAAACATTTGATGAGGAAGGGAACAGTATTTCTCAAACCCCTGACACAGATTACACGGGACACTCCCTCTTTGATTCGGATGTGGACATGGATGAGTACAGAGATCATGAACAATGCAAGTGATGTGCACAAGCATCTCCCATTTTGCAGAGAAGCTGTTTCTTGGGATCAGTCTGATGTCTTTTCTTCTCTAGGTCAGGAAGAGGTTTACACCACTTTGGAAGAGATCATTGTGCTTGACTCAGCTGTTATGTGCTACCTGGACTATTTCAACCTTATTTCATTTTGTGTAACTGTTAGGTGGAACCAAGGTAAACAGTTATTTAAAACACACATGGGCCAACTGGAGGTCCAAAGGGCAACAGGACCTTTCTATCTGCATTTTTGTTCACGTTCAAAACCAGATCCTGCAGCCAGATGGGACAGACCTGCTGGAAGTGGAGCATTTGTCAGAGCTGGTTTGTGTTGATATCTTATCTTTACAGAAATGGGTTGAGGACAAAAATGGAAGAGGCTTGACTGGCACACCTTTCTCCTGTGGAAGAAAATGATTGATGCTGTAGTGATTTGGCAGAGTTTTGGGAGGATTTTATTTGATAGCTAACCATACTCTGGGTGCCTATGTTATTACAGTGTCTGCAAGAAAGAACTGCTCCCAGTTCTTTCGGAGACAGTCAAGGAGGGCAGGAGGAAAACGTATTCCTACAGAAAGGAGCTGCTTAGTGTTTCGTGTTCTTTGCAGAAGATTGAAATCATTACTCTAGAATGTTTTCATTCAGAAGAGACTTGTCAGTTTTAATGTATAATCTCCCAAATGCTCATCTGGAATGTTTAGTGGCCAAATTTCTCCTGTGTTTTCAAATTATTATTATGCTTTTACTTCCTGCCACTGGCTGTTGTCTGCTATTGCTGGGCAAGGCTCAAGAATTGGGATGTATTTCCAGAAGTCTGATGTGTCTCAGCAGTGGGTGCTTTGTGCTCTCTACCAACAGACACATGAAACCCATGAAGCTCACAAAGTGATTTGGAGTATCTCTAGGCATGGGATGCTGGCTGAATGCAAGATCTTGGCCCAGGTAATCGGGCGCTTTAGAGCTGCTTCAGTGGGTGCTGGGCACTGCTGGCTTACAGTGCACAGTCCCTAATGCTGATGCATGGGAGGCGGTTGAGATGAGACAGCTGTGTCAGCACCACCGGCTGTGGGATTTCTAGGTGCTGAAAGCATGACCAGAATTGGTTTTAAGGTGTGTTTGCTAGCACATCCATGAATCTGGAACTCCAAATCCAGAATGATTGCAGAGGTGCTGACATGCTTTGTGTTTGTGTCTCCCTAAATGCAAGTTAACAGTGAGAATGAATCCTTTGGATTTACTCACCGCTTTGAAGGTAAGCATGTATGTCAGCGTTGCTTGGCCATGACTGCTTGGTTTTAAGTAGACATAAAGCATATAGAACATAGAGACAGCTGTGGTATATGTAAACATGCATATAAAACCCAGGTATTTGCCTGCAGACTCTGGTGGTGGCCTATTTAAAAACAGTTTAATTATTACTTTCTCAATGAGTAACAGTTAGATGAATCAGGATCCCTCAGCATAATTTTTATAATGCGTTGGTTTTGCCATACATTCTGGGAGCAGACAGGGCAGACAACTGCTTTAGGATGTTAATTGTTGTTAGTCCTAATAGCCTGGAGCTCGAAATAACTCCAGCTTTCAAAGAGCACCTCTCCCTGGATCATGGAGGGTCTCCTGCAGAGGAAAGCACTTGCCCTGGGGAAACACTGAGCCAGCCATGGCTCTGAGCGGGGGAAACACGTCCGCAGTGTCTGTTCATGCACAGGAGCCACCACAGCAAGAGCTGACAAGCTTGGTGTGGTCTGAGATGGGTGTGAATTTGCACCTCTTGCCTCATTTCCCCAGGCATCTTCTTGGAGCCATGGTCCAGTCAATGGTCCCTGTTGTAGGCAAATACAGTTTGCAAAGTGAACCAGAACCGAGGAGGAGGAAGATGCCATCCAGTTACTTGGAGCCCTTCTCAGGAAACAAAGCACAAGGAATAGGGCACAAGAAGATAAGTCCTGGGCTTGAAAGTGCAGAGGTGGTGGCCTGAAATGCCTGTGAAACTTCACAGCCAAGTCAGAGCAGATTCTACCTGCAGAAATCAAGATATTGGTATTCTGGATAAAAAGCATCCACATCAAAAAGCTTCTCTTTAAAAATGTTTGTGCATTGGAAATTCTGATGGAGATATTCTCATTCATTTACCCATGCATGGCTGAAGACTGTGCATTCTCCATCTTTTCAGCACTGGGAGGGTGTGCTTGCAGCAGATGAGACCCAGCTGTGAGTCACAGTTACTAAAAAAAACCAGCCTGCGTTCAGTGAACAGCATCACCTTTATCATATCAGTGGGCTGATGGGTCTGTCTGTGTCAGCAGCCCTTGCAGCATCCCAAAACATGGGTTAGCCAGAAGTCAGCAGCATCATTTTACCCTCCGTGTACGTGCAGATGGACCTGGATTTCATGTGGCCACGCGCAGCAGCAGGTGCAGAGGCAGGAGACACCTCTGCGGTGCATGGACGGTGTCACTCCACGGCCACCCGGAGCTGCTGGCATGGGTAGAGCTGGTGCTGCTGCACCACGCTGTGGGGACCTGCCCTGCGGATGTCGGTGCCTCACGGGGCTGTGGTTACGTTCACACCTGGCATTTTTGTGCTTCTGTTTCGTGCCTCGGCAGAGGCTGAACCTCACCCTGATGGGCCAGGTAATGGGCTTCACCCCTGGGGAGGGTGAAGAAGAGAGGCTTGAAGGGATTGCAGAAGGGGAAGAGCAGCGTTGTGCTGTTGGCTGAGTTTTTCAGGGTGTTAATTGGTGATGTGAATGTATCTTGCAGCTCGTCACATGCCTTCCCTTTCTGAGGGACTACTCAGGTTGCTTTAGAGAAGTTAGTTGGCTTTCTCCTCATGACAGCTGCTCTCGATGAAGTCCGTGTTTTTGAGTTTGTCTGTGTTTCAAACTAGAGGTGGAATTAGGACATGGCATCTCTTCAGGGATTTATAGGTGTAGTATTTTGTCCAGATTTGTTAGGAAATCCTTGGTTTTATTTATCCCTTCTGAAAACAAGTACTGATGTTAGACCTCTTTAAAATAATTTAATGCAAGCTTTTTTCTTTTGTAAGCTGGTCTTGGGAAAGTGTTCAGGGGAAAAAGTAAAAGGGGGGATTTTTTTTTTTAAAGGCTTTTTTATCATCTATGAAAAAGTGTTATTTTCTTTTGATTTACATGGGGAAAGAGAAGACTACTTTTCTTAAAAAGAAAACAGATTTTTTTTTTGTCTTTCCAAAATTCTACGGAAAGAGCAACGTTTTCTTAGTTCTGCAGTGGGTTTTTTTCCCCCTTCGATCATCTCTATTTGTTATCTTAGTGCTGAGGGGCTATACAGAACTAAAAATAGTGAAGAGTATCTTTATTTCCTCTCATTTTTTTTTGTTTTGGTTTTTTTTTGTTGAAAATTGCACACAAGTCCATTGTAGGGATGGCGGACGTCTTTGCTGGTGGGAATCAGGGACATCAGGGGTGTCTGCAGCTGTGAAACCAGGGACGTCTGGTGGATGAGCTGGGATGGCCGCTTCATCTGGAGCTGGATGCGGTGGATGCCACAATGTCCTGTCTGACGTGACATGGACCACAAAAGGCTCTTCCCTGAGTGAAGATCCCGTCACTGTGGCCAGACAGTCATTGAGGGGTGATGTTAGGAGGAGTTCAGGGACCCTTGTCACAAGAATTGGGTGTCTGTGAGGTCTCAGAGCATCACAGCTGCCAGCACCAAGCCTGGTGGTGGTCCCAGCCGCAGCCCTGGGCTGGTTTTGGGTAGATGGCGGTACATGGCTCTGGCAGGAGGAAAGCTACCTTGGGGCTGCTCCACACTGTCCAGCCCCTCCTAAAACAGGGCAGGAGGTCCTTGGACGGTCAGGTCAAGAGATGGT
>NW_010198541.1:132463-143539 GCF_000695765.1 Mesitornis unicolor | reverse complement strand
AAGAGTGGGCTGTGGGGACAGTGTTAATTGGGTTGTTGCAGGAGGACTCAGGCTGAACCTATGGCCTGACCAATGCTGCTGCTCCAGTGGCCGGGTAGGACCTGAGGAGCTGGAGCCTTGATCCCTCACCCTGGTGAGGAGACAGTGCCATTCCTTCTGCTTCCTTCACCTTAAATACCACCTAAGACTGAGCACTGCCTTTGTTTCCATAGCGCTGCTTTAAGGGAATGGGTAATTGGTCTGCGTCTCATTTGGCAGACATGTGTTTAAAGCAAGCCCTGCGTTTCCAGTGGAGTTAGATTTGGAGCAGTCTGTTGTTTTTCCATGTGAATTGCAGTGTTTGGCTGTGTAACGCTCTGTCATGTCAGAAGAGATTCGTTTGCTCCTGTCGGACTCATTGGCTCTGTCAGCAGAGCTCACTGTTACCGAGTGGGGGAAACAGACTCTGGGATGTATAGGTCCTACAGAAATCCTACAAATGTAGTGCTTGATTTAAAAACCAAACCAAACCCGATGCTTCAGATCTGCAGGACTGTTCCCATCCAATTGTAACGCTGCAAGTCGCACGTTTTGATCTTTAAAACCTTGGCAATGTCCCTCCAGATCTATATTCTCTTTGAAAAAATGTTGCCTGAAATATTTCTGCAGCAACAGTTCAGGCACAAATTTCCTTTTGTCAGTGATGTCTGCTCAAGTAATCATGACAGTTTCGTACTGTTTTCATTGAAAGGGCTGTATCTGTCAGATACTGAGCCTTACAAAATATTGCCTGCTGGAGGAGTGTGTTATGTGCAGATTTATGCAGGGCAGCTCACCAAGTGAAATTTCTGTGGCAGGGGATGAATTCAAGTGGATCTTGTCCTTAGATGTTTGAATAAGAATTTGAATCTGTTTTCTGACAAGTAGCTATGTAGCTTAACTCCACCCCCATCCCCAAATACTGCCGAATTATGAGTTAGGCATGTGATTGAAATAAAGCAAGTTATGCTCTGTAAATGCAGAATTGTGTTGGATTCCCAGTAGCTGGCATATGGAAATGGAAACACATAGCATAGGTGAGAATTGTGCCCATACGTGTCAGTGGCTGTGATCTGGAGGAGCACCCAGGTAGCAGTGTCATGTCCTGTGCACCAGGAGGACCAGAGGTACCTTTGGGTGACTGCAGTGGCTTTCAGCAGCTGATCAGTGCTGCAGGTGGTGTGTGCGCTGTGCTGTGCTTCAGGTATTCGTTAGTGCTAGGTGAACATCACAGGGACTCATTTTGGTAGTCGTGGCTCTGGTGAGGCTGCCAGGGTGCTGGCATCCCGTGCCCACGCTGCAGAGTTGTCTGTGTCCTGATAGGAAGGGCAAGGCCAAGGATCCCTTTGGATTTGACCTCTTTGCAGAGCATTGCAGTGAGCACAGCTTGAAGCTTACCAGTGAATGTGGGCTGTTGTGTGCAGCTGGTTCCCTGTAAGGGAAGGTGCTCTCCATCCCCCTGAACCGTGTGGGTCTCCGATAGGAGGGGGGGTAATTGATTTTCGGGTCAGTGACCCTAATCTTTACAGCTTTGCCTTAGTGGAGTGGTGTTGAAGTATGAATCAGCTCTGCCTCAGTGGTTTTGGGCAATCCTCCCTTTGAGGGCCGTTGTGGAGGGCTTCCCTTGCACTCCTTCCCGATGGAGGTACCCCAGTGCAAAATACTCCTCAGCAGAGGTTTCAGCAGCATCGTGAGGAGCTTGGAAAGGACACGGGAACCTCAGTCGATGGAAACGTTTGGTGTGTGCCTGCAGTGCTGAACTGTCAGTGCCGCGTCCTGGTGGCCCCACTTCAGGTTTTGAAGGGCAGAGCAGTTCGTTACGGGCCTTTACTCTGACTCGTGCATAAAAAAGGTGGTAGGATTTCATCTCATGATTTCCACATTCAGCTCAACAAACTGGAAGTGAAATGGAGCATGTGTTTCCAAAGGGCGTTCAACTTTTGCAGAACAAATAAAATCCTACCCCCTTTGAAGCTGCTGAGGAAAGTGCCACTTGCTTCAGCAGGGCCAGAGTTTCCAACTGAGCTTCCAAGCGACCCAGAATTTACCACTTCTCTTAGTCCTCTGTCTTATCCTCACCTAAAAATTTGCCTCATCTGGAGCAGTAAGGCCAACACATGTGACCCTTGGTTTTTTAAGCTCTCTACACAAAAAAAAGTGCATTTTTAAGCTTCACTGGTCGTGTTGATATTCTCACTGGGCACTATGCGTGTGTTTTTCCTTCACTTCTTAGTTTGTTCATAGAATTGATCTTCTCTTGAATGTACAGATTTTTATTTTTCAGGATACTTGAAGAATGCAAGTTCCAAAGTTTTAATCGTTGGGATGTGCAATCCAGCAAGAATAAAATGCGTGTGGATGGGTGTGGGGCAGGAGTATGTCTAGCTAGATGCAGTGTACAACGTTTAACAAAATGAAGCAACACATTGCTAAGTGAGGACTTTAATGCTGTAGCTGCATTATGTTGTTTGTCTATGACCTTACACGAGACATACGTTATTTTAGCACTGTTATTACTAGTTTATAAAGCCATACTTAAAATTGTACACTTAATTGTAACATAACTTTAAATTGTGCACTGTGTTGATCCGTGTATATATATATATGAAAATCTGTATATTTTGTCTTCATGCCGTATGACATTGGTGTGTAAATTATAACTGGTGGGTCTAAAATACCTTTCTGATTCATGTCCTTATTCTGAGCGTGTCTGTGCTTTCTGTAAAGCTGTGAACTGATCATGTTCCCTGACGTGTGAGCACGGGGGGTGCATGAGACTGTAATGGCTGGTGAGTTGAACCCCATCTCCCCAGGTGAATGCTTTGGCCACCAGCATTATTTGGATGGGGTCCCTCTGTCACTTACAAAGGTAAGTGATGACGTTGGTGCTGCAGGTGCACATCACCTACCTGAACATTTTCTTTTTTTAAAAAAAAGAGTCAGGCCCAACCCTGTGGTACCATTCTGAACAGATTTTTAGCTCCTTTCATTACCTTACAGTTTTATGGCCGGTGAGGTTTATGTTTATAGACTTCTTTTCCACGAAGGCTAGAAATGCCGATGTATTGAATAAACCTGGAGGTCAGAAGCATGTACCTAGGTTGAAATTCAGGACTTGAAATACCAAATATTGCAAGCTTAGAGGAGCTGGCAGCCAAAACTGAGAGCCAAGGTCAGGTCTCTCTCTGTTCCAGCAAACTTCTGTCTTGGTGAAATATGCCCAAACTGTTTATCCCCAAGGCCCAAAAACTTTAAATTATGGCATATGAGAAACATTCTGGATGTTATAGAGTAGTTTGGGGCTTACTGCGGCCTTGCCAGCAGGAACTTGGTCTGTCATAGTCACTGGAAGTGATCCTCATCCTTACTTCAGAGAACACTGCCCAAAAGGTCAGAGCATCTGTGTTTTCCATGTGGGGGGATGGAGGCAGCCGTCCCAGTGTGACCCAGGACAGCACCCTCATGGGAACTGCACAGTTAAATTCCCTGAACAGCCATTTAGCCATCGGATGGATCCTGGGTGGAAATCGGCCTCATTTTCCAGTGAAATTGTTAATGGCAGCTGTTGAGAAGTCTCGATGCCACCTCTGTCCCTACTTTGTCTGTGGGGAGGCTGGGGTTCAGTTGCCCAAGGTAAGTGCCCAATATCTCCTGAGATGCCCTGGGAGACCCAGGACATCTGTGCATAGCTGGCAGGACCCAGGGGAGACCTGAGACCAGGAGCAGCAGCTGGAGGCCAGAAAGACTGTTCTATGGCACCTAAAATAATGGGTAAACACCTGTGTTTAGGCAAATGAATCCCACCCTGTATAACCACTTAAAGGGAGAATAAAAGGAAGTCGTGGTGGTGGTGTTGAAAGTAGTAGTATTCAATGCTTATATCATGGTAGGGCCCAAATAATCTGACCAGCCTGAGTCCTCACATGCAATGTTCTTTGGAGGCTCAGACTGCCTACGATGAGGTTTGCAATCCCAGGAAATAAGTGAAGGAGAAGAAGCACAGTCTACTGTTTCTGTACCTGGCTCTGGATTTGGCTGTGTACATTTAATTTTGTATGAAGACCTTGCTAGGCATCTCTAGGTGTCTGCACTGTTGTAATCCATGGAGGTCTGCACTGACTGGTCCAGCCCAGATCTCCATGGGTGAAAGTCAAACATCTGTCTCATGAGTGCATCCTACAGTCAGACCAAAATTAACACCTCTAATCCAAGGCTGAATCCCACCCTAAACTGGCTGTATCTTAACCTGGAAGCCCAGCCATCACCTCTGTTTTGGTAGTTTTTTCTGGTAAACGATGTAGCATTGCAGTCAGAAGTTGTTCAAGGCAACTTCAGGCTGTAATGTTGAGCAGGTCAGGAAACATAAATTCAATTACCTGTATAGTTTAATAGGTCTTTTTGCATGAGTATTGAGTTGCAGATTTCAGTTCTTTCCATCTCTTACTGTTGGTTTTTTTTTTCCTTAAGACCTCTGCCTCAGCTGGTGCAGAAGGTAGAGCCTGGCGAATTAACGATGAGCTGGTGGTGATTTCATTTGAAATGTGACCCCCAAACCTCATTTACTGCACAGGATTCAAGCCCTACAGTGGCAACAGAATGATTAATTTCCTCATGAGCCTCTCTGTGGCAGTCATTACCATGGTTTCTGGGTGCTTCAAAAATACTAACAAGTTTATTTTCACAACATTGCTGTTGAGATGCAGTAATAGACAAGAGTAGAAAGATAGAGTCGTCAAGAGCCTTGAAACTAAGTGCAAGAAACTGGAATTTGATATAGGAAGAGCTGGTAAATGGACTCAAAGAAAGGAAGGATTTGAACAAGCAATAGTCATCAAAGATATTCTTAGCAGATGCACCTTATGTGGGTTACAGGGTCTTGGAGAAGTGCTGATAACTCTAGGATGAAAGTTAAGGGTCTAAATAGAGCCTTTTTTGTCAAAACAGGAATGAAATTATTTAAAGGAGAAACGTGACACAGAAATAATAAGATTTGGAAAGAGGAGGCATGGGCTGTCATGAGGCAGAGGCCCTTTTTCTGTCCTTCACAGCACAATCTGCTGCAGCCAGGGATGTGCTGCCGTTACAGACAGTAATGAAAGGAGCGTAGTTTTCTCTGCCCAGACATGAAGGCTTTAAGGTTGGGCCATGCTTTGCCATGGTTTCGAAGGCAGCATTTGTTTGGGAGCCACCTGAAGCCCAGTTGTTATCTAATAAGCTTTGATTTGTCAACATCTGTGCATACAGGAATTGCTGTAATTTCACATACAGTGATTCACTGTGACAAAGGAAACCGCAATTATTCAGTGCGCAAACTTCACCGCATGCTAATGCAGCTCTTGCTGGCGTGGCTTCTCGACACCCCTTTAACCTGTGAACACAGCGCCACAGAAATAGTCAGTGGAGCGGGGAGAGGTGACTGCTCCCAGGAGGACCCGAAGTGCTGGGAGGTGCAGCGATGCGCTTGCTGTCCCTTGGGAGACCTCGGGCTGAGCAAGGGAAAGATTTCCCCCACACCAGCCTTTCTCTGCACCCAGCCCTATTTTTGGTCCTGTCGCTGAAGATGATCAGTGATTCACTGTCACACAGCGACTCGGAAGGGGAAAATACGAAGGTTTGCTGATGAGGAAAGCAGCACCGTGAAAGCAGTTGGCTCCCAAACGTGTGCATCTTTTACTCCTGGAGAAGCAGAGGGTGAAGTTTGTGCCTTCTTTCTCCTGAGTTGTTGTGCAAGTTGTGAACAGCCCATGCTTTCCCTCCCACAGCTTCGCAAAGCTTCACTATCATATTTCAGCTGTAAAGTGCATTTTAAAGGTGGAACTGTAGATACTTTGCATTCTCAGGCTTAGTGCCATCTGAATAGTAAACATTCTCCCAGCCATCTTCTGAAAGCCAATACCAGCCCTGCTATTCCTGTTAAAATAATTCAACAGATTACATTCACTTTAATGTATACGTCCCAATGAATGTGAGTTGGGAAGTGCCCGGATTTCATTGTTTCTCATAACCAGCTACCAAACCTCAGCAGATTACCAAGGGGTTGTAAAAGTTCGAGGGTGATCTGAAGGCTTTCTAGATGCTGTCACTATTGTTAGTGAATTTATTTCCTTTCTGCTGTGAGGCCAAAAGCAAATCTTAATCAAAAGAGGGGAAAAAATTATTAAATCTGATACACTGCTTATATAGAAATTATAGAATCTTTAATATTGAAAGAGACCTCTAAGATCATCAAGTCAAACCATCAACCTAACACCACCATGCCCACTACACCATGGCCTGAAGTTCCACATCTACTCCTTTTTTCAAGTCAAACAGTTAGTAATGATTTGCCTTGTCTATTATAATATTTTTTATTATTATTCTGTAGATAGATTTTGGAGAGCTTTGGAAACATGCATTGCCTGAGCCAGACAGCATCAGGCAAATGTCAGAAAGGGCCACGTATGTGGTACATGCTGGCAAATAGCTGTGGCTGGTGGGGAAAAAAAGAGCAAGCATTTGACCAAATGGGGTACACTAGAAGCTGTTGATAGGAGGAGGATGCAATCATTTTACAAATGCAAACCTAATGGTTGTTACGTGGGGAGGAAGAGGGATGAGATCCACAGGAGGATGTCTTCATTGTATCTAACACCATGATACCCAAAAATAGAGATGGAGTGGCAGCAGCAGGTGGGTTCCCATTCACAAAGTCTGTATGGCACAACCTGCTTTATTGCCACGATGGTTCAGTCCCTCTCTTAAAGCAGCTGATGGTGACAAAGGGGCCAGGTAGATTTTGTGATAAGCTTTCACCAGTCTAAAACCAGCCTCCTAGGCTTGATGGCATCTTATAGAATGGCTTCTATCAGATTATCTTAAAATTCAGCATTTTCCGTGCTAATTATGTGAGAAGCTACTGCTGTTGTTTGAGGTTTCTTTTAGCACCAGGAGACAACTTTTACTTGCACAGACATAAGTGCATACTTGTCTCATTGAATTTTAAGTCAGGAAGAGCTTAATTCATCATCTAAATTAAATGGTTTCTCAGCTCTACAATCTTGTACTCTGCTGTCTTTTGGTGGCTGAGGAGATGGGAAGAGGGAGAAGAAAATGGGGTGAGGAAGGAAATTATAAATAAAATACTTAACATACAGGTAAACATGTTTATAAAATCATAATTTGTACAACCCTGATTACAAACATCAATTATTAAATTGCACTTGTACCAAAATACGGCTGGAATGACTTGGAGGAGACACAAGTCATTTATTTTGGCTGGAATACTTCCCTGCACCCCTCCTGTATGTGCAGGCTGCCATCTTGCTGTGGAGGACCCAGCAACTAACGTTTCATTTTGACCGTAAATATTCATTTGAATTGACAGAGGCTCTGAAGAGATCTTCTGGAAGAAACTGCAAAAAAGACCCTGACATCTTTCTTCAAGGTGTTGCCCATGTGGCACTGTTGTTGATTTTAGTTATGCATTGTTACTAGAAAAGAGACACGAGATGTCCAATCCAGTCTTGCTGTATTTATACATCAGGGAAATATACATGATTCTGTGGTTTGTGCCCCTTTCTTCTCCTTTTGCAGAATCTCTGCTGATGATCGATTGCTGTCAGCCGTGGGGAAGGTCCCTGTCATGTCCTGAATCATTCCTCTGCAGACACCTCTCCAGTGCCTGCCGTGATGAATACCCGGTGGTAATGCAGCACTGCTGGCATGCTCGGATGGCTCCTGCATCCCACTGTGGTGACAGATCTGCCTCCTTAGTTTTTCCTGTTTCTAGTTCCTGTCCAAATGAGCTTGTTTCCTGGAGATGCTATGTTGTGCCTCCACTTGCCTCCAGGCTTTGCTGTGTGTCACCAACTCAGCCGTCTCCATCTCTTCTGTGTCCCAGTGGAGAGAAAGCCAGGTCCTGCTGTTCTTCCTTCATGTCAGCTACCTACTGTGGTATTGTGTTTAAACAGGAAGGCTTGCATGTCCTTCAAAATTCCCTCTCCATCCCCTTGTTTATGGCTTTCCTCACAACAGCTTTTCCAGTAGCAACTTCCTTGAGCTGACCGGGCTGTGTGCTGGCCATGCTGCCCAGGGTGGCAGGCAAGCTGGCTGTGGTGGTTTTGGGCAGCATGGCACACCCCTCCACCAGGGTCCCCTGCTGTTGCATGGGGCAGTTGCTGGCCACCCTGCCCTGGCACGGACATCCCCAGCAGAGAAATTGGCCCTGAATTATCACATCTGTGCCGACGCTGCCTCTGCTAGTGACCTGTCCTTCATCTGACCTTCATCTGACCTTCAGCAGTCGCCTCTGGTGACAGCACATCTGCCCATTATTTTCAAAGGAACAAGACACACCTCTGCCATGTTGGCACTGAGGTGGTAATTTAGGAATTTGTAGATTACTGGTTGGTGAAAGTGGGAAGTGGCTCATGCAAACAGGAGGAATTCTGAAAAATATAGTCAATTTTTGATTTAGAATTGTGGAACGTCTCTTATACCTCAGTTGTATACATGTTGAAAACAAATACACTGCGTGCCAGAATTGCTGCTGGATCAGAAGCCACAACGTAACGCTTCCAATACACTCGACAATCCCAATCCTGCCCCTGTGGCAATGGCATGCGAAAATGGGTAAGATTTTGTAATCCTATCTGTGCCCAATCCAGGCACAGATTTTTTCAGGGACTATTGTATTATTTCAAGGAAAAATACAAGGTTAGTGTCAGAGAATAATACTATTGCAGCAAGAGTTTCTGTTGAATTTGACATAAGAATGCACTATTATATTTTTCCAAAAACTGTAGGGAAGTATTAATACATTATACTTTCCTGTGGTTTCAAAATTGAACACATAACATACTTTCTGGGTTTTTTCTTGTGTTTCTGTTTTGTTCTGTTTTGTTTCGTTTCTTGTCTTCGTCGTTTTTTGTTTTTTTTAAATTCCTATTTTACCACTATTTAAGTTAGAAACAATCTTTCAGCCAACGGCCAAGCATTAAGTGCTGGGGAATGACAACGTAAAGACAATCTACTAATTTGGCAAATGTATTTAAATGGATTTGGAGATGAGGTCCTTCTCTGCTGCCAAGTGCTTTGGAGGTGCTTTACACACAGCCACAGGAGGGCAGTGGATGACTTGGATATGTGGTTTCTTTTGAGTTTTTATCTGTTTTTTAATCGTTTCGTTTCCCTTCCACCGAGCTCCTATCTTGTCAAGAAATAAAAATTTGACGCTGATGCGAGAAAGGGGATTTGATTTTCATTTCCCTCTGTGGGTTTGGCACATTTTCTTCATATTCTTGTTAGTTCAGCTTATCGTCGTCGTGTGGAGAGCCTTGATACCATCCCTGGTGCTGCACGCAGGGCACAAGGGGAGTGGGGGAATGCATTCATACAACTCCTGTGTTTGCACAACTTTCAAAGTCAAGACTTTCTTCCAAGAGAAAAATAACAGAGGGCCCCCAAACAGTTCAGTGACTACCTGTGGTGCTCACTGGATGTCCTAGGTGCACTCCCAATTCTTCCTTCTTCACTGAAAGACCTGACCCATGTTCAGCACGGGTTTCAGCCAACAAGCAGTTTAATGACAAAATTAAAGCTCTAGACCCTCCTGTGGTTTGCTAACAGGCTGGTGTATCTTTTTGCCTTGGGTTTTTGCTAAGCTAGCAAAGGGTAAAAGTTGTAATTATAATCGGAGTGAAACTTTTTCAGTAAAACCAAATGTAAACAGGTGTTAGTGGCCAGAGGGTCTCTGAGAGGGACAAAAGACAACCAAAAATATCAGGACAAGCTCTCCAGAGTGACCCTGTACCTCGATCAAAGGTACAGGAGTTGGCAAATGCTCAGGATCAGAGGAAGTCCAGCCTAGCAGCAGGCAGAAACAGCCACACACGGGCTGGACAAGCGCTCCGTAGAGACCAAATACGAGTTTCACAGTTCACAGCAGAAGTGATGTTTGAAATATTTGGAAGCAAGTTAGGGAGAACAAAGGCTGTTTCTGTGGCGCTCTGAGTGCGGGGAGGAGAGCAGAGCATCCACAGCCTGCCAAGGCGGTATGAAATGTATGCCTGTGTCTCAATATGCCAGAAGCTTCTGGGCTTTATTCCCAGAACTCCCACTGGCATGTATGACCTTGTGCGAGTCACCCACACTTGCCATGCCTCAGTTTCCCTATCACAAATTGGGGACAAAAGTACCTCCAACTGGCTGTCAAGGAGCTGACTTTGTAACTTTCTGATGCTAGGGAGAGGGTGTCTATGTGTATTTGAGCAGTACCAGCTCTTGAGCATTTTGAAGCTGTTTGATATTTGCAGTAGAGTCTTTGTGTTAAGACATTGCAGAAAAAAAAGGTCTCAGGAGAGGCAAAACTCACGTTTCCCCAAGTGCACGCTCCATCAGCGAATTGAAGAACATCCCCTGGTAGCTGACAAGGCAGGAGTGCTGTGACTTGCGGCGAAGCAGCTTTAACTCTGTACAACAGCCAGTGCATGGATATACTGGCAGGATGCATACCAGTAAGTTACTCACCCATCATTTCAGCTGCCAGGTTGGCTGGTCACCAGTTCCTGACACAAGGTTCAGCGTGCCCATGCTGACAGGAGAGGATGCTCAGATGGTACTGGCAAAGCAGAAGGAGCCTGACCCTTAACCGTGAAGGGCAGATGAGAAACCACAGCGTGACTGACGGAAATCTCTGTTTGGCCAGGCTGATGCTTGCTGGGCCAGACTCCACATGCCCGCTGCGAATGGATTGGACTCACTGTGTAGGTACATATGTGATTTATCTCTCAGTGGTTTTACACAGAGTTACGAATTTGGCTTGTTTTGCATGGGACTACAGCCTCAGAGATCTGTCACTGGACTTGGGTTGCAACACATTTCTTTCAGCTGAAGGCTTGGATACATCCCAAATTGCATGTAAACTTCAAGAAGCAGGATTCCTCCACACTTAGGTTGCTTTCACTATTCACCTACATCAAACTGAGCCTCCAGGCTTGTACCTGACAGTGGCATGTGTGTGTGCAAACCCACATACAGCTCACTAGTAATGGATTTTTGGGGGAGGCAGGGAGAACATCT
>NW_010198541.1:106891-132432 GCF_000695765.1 Mesitornis unicolor | reverse complement strand
TCTTTCCCTTTTCTGTTGTTTTCCTCAATATTCAGGGCAATAAGTTTGTTGACAGAAGCATTTCCTGATAAAATAGGTTCTAAATGACTTTTGTAACACAGCAGGAAGGAACTGAGAAACCATATCTGAAGAGGTGCTTGTTCATGTTACCTTCTCTGAACAGTGAACATGGCATGGGGGTGGAGGCCATTTCGACTGATTCAGATATTGAGTATTGCATACTGTCAGCTGTTTCCTTGTGACCTACCTACCAATAAGTAGGCATTTCCTTTTAAAACAAAATAAAATTATGTTTGTTCTTTTCATATCTGGAACTCTCCCAAGCATATCAACAACCAGTTCTGAAAACTCAGTTCCTTGCTGTGAGGCCTTGGCTGTCTGCTTGACCTCCAGGTTCTCTATTTACAGAGTAGGAACAATTCTCTTTCATTCTTTCCCTTCTGAGGAAAAGTCCACTGGAAACCATGAGTTTCCCATGTTCTGAGATTAAGAGGGACATACAACTGTCTATGGAAGATATTTTCTAAGTATTCATATTGAGTGCTGTTATCTTGGGAGCATCGTGTAAGGACATAGAGAAATGGTGCTGTGTAGAAGAGGGGAAACCTGCTGCAGTACATAAAGGTCCCACCTGGAACATACCTACAGAGGTCCCATTGAAAGACTGCTGATGTTTCTCACATATGAAACAGTTTTTGCAGCAAGGAAAGGGAAATATTGCCTATGGCCTCTATCAAGTGAAGGTTGAATACTACTTGTACATAGAAATGACAAGTTGTTCGCAGAGCAGGATGTTAATTTTGACTTACAATCCATAATGACTTTTAACCTTTTTCTATTTGAGTATTACCTGTAAATCATTCAATTACAGAGAAAATCTCAACTGAGTTAGGATAGTCACTTTGTGGGAGACAATACTACAAATTCCTCCTCTAAATCAAACCTGATTGAAACTCAAGTGTTTTCCACTGGACTGCTGTGTGGTCTGCAGTGATGTGTTCCAGTTTCTTCTGCTATTCTGCTTTGCATAAGTGTTCTGTAGGTCCATATCCACATTTGAGGTGGGGATGTGTTCTCCACAATCCTCAACACAACAGCCATAGGTTTAGGAGGAGGACAAAGAAAACAGATTGCAGGTTCGCATTCAGACTCATCTGCCCTCCCAAAACAGCATCCCCCACTGCCATTCTGTAAGACAATGAGGACAAAGAAGGGCCACTGGTGATTTGGGGCATTGCTCTGAACAGCGGAGGATCAGTGCAGCTCTCTGCTTTCATGGCAGCACAGCTGTCCCTGTATCAACACACCCCAACCACCATCAGTGTCTTCAGCACCAGGGCACAGAGTCCCCCCCCCACGACTTCCCTTCATCAGAGGTGTTTTTTGACAATGACTTCCCCCAAGTTATCTAGTCTTTCACAGGGATGCTGAAAAAAAATGTTGATCTGGGTCAACCCAAAGGAACATTTTGGTTCTGAGAGCTGTTTCTGTTGCCTGAAAGCCAAACACTTCTCCCAGACAGCACAGAGGATGTGGGTGGTGAAAGGGGAGGGAGGGACATGGGGTTACTAAGACCTGATAGTTTGCACTAAAAAGTTTTGAGACACATTTGTTTTTGTTGCTGTTGTTATTTTTAAGCCACTAAATAAACAAGAAATATTAATGACATCAGTAATCCCCCCTGGACATATGCCTGGTCATTAGCTTCTCTTATTTTCCTAAGCAAAGGCAACAGCAACACATTGTGTGGATGTTTTTTCAAGAAAAAGTAGCACTAGCAAATAATCCTCTTAAGGAAGTGCAAGTGGCTGGAGGCGATGCTTGGGGCTAAAAAACACAAAGTGGACTCAAACCAAAACAACTGCTCCCCTCCACGCTACTGTGCTGCTGGGCCACCCTCAGAATACTAATACAAAGAGATCTGGTTAGCCAGGCACCGCTCACAAAACAAAAGATTTTGACCCCTTTTGATTGAAAAAAGCTATGTTTGATCAGTGAACACTGTCATATTTTATGAAGGTTAGAGGATAAATCAGGTAGCAGATAATTACAGTGTCAAAACAGTAGATCAAGTCCATCCCTGCTGCATGCCAGTGGAATTCTGATACGTTCAACCAAATTTATTCAGTATTTTTACCTGCTATGTCAGCCCTGGTTCAAATTCCAGCAAAGGTGGTGCTCGCTGGTTTCCAGCAGGCCTTCAAAAGCTTTCTGAGGTGTTCCCAAACTCAATTGCTCTACATAAGATCAGTTTTAACGAAGGAAATTTATAAGGCCAATGAAAGCTGTGTGCTTTCTACTCTTTGTCTTCATATCTGAAGAGAACTCTGAGGATTATCCTTGTGCAGACACAGGCCCTGATGAATATTACAACTTCCTGAGGAGTCACAGATGCATCTCAAGAGCCCAGTGATGAGCTTATAGGTGAAAGTCGCAGAAGAGGAGTAGCAGGAATAAGGTTTTCTATTGTCTTGAATAGATATTCATCACCAAGCCCATTTCAAGTGAAGATTGACCTTCTTGTTTTTAAACAGTTTTGTTTATGCTCCCTGGTACTTAAGCACCACTGCTTGCTGGAGATGGGTCAGAACTCCAGACATATTTGTTTCTGGTGCTGGTGGCTCTCTTAAATTGTCATTTAGATCTTTGGACAGTCTCAGATTCCTCTGAGCCATTTGCTCTGATTTAGTATCTAAAATCTTCATTACCTGTTCTTTTTCCTCCCCTTTGTAACATTCCCTTTGATACTAAATTGAAAAACACCCTCATCCTGTAGACCCTCTGATCCCTGTCTGTCAGGTTTGTTTCTTACTGTGTCATCCGTCCTGGGACTTCTTCACTGCATCCCCTAATTCTGGTTCTTTTAAACCCTGGTGAGTTTCATGTTTGTACTACCCAGTCTGAAAAAGCGGCCTCATCTTTAACTTTTTTTTTTAATTTGCTTGTTAAACTGCACCCTTCCTAAAATGTTCTCCATTCCTCAAGAAGATTGGCATCTGATGTGTGTAACGCTAGGAAAGGGGACAAAGTCTTCTGTAAGTGTAGTTTAAGAGCACTTAAATTTTTTGTCTAGTGATCTTTATGAGCCTGTTTGCCAATGTTTCCACTCTAATGGAATTCAGGGAACCTTTTTCCCACTTTTTCCAGCGCAGAGGAGCTAAGTTCTCTAGGAAGTCTGTAAACATAGTTGTTGAATTGACCCTTCCTCAAACCATGGAGTTATTGGTGCTGGGAGAGCTGTCAGGAGCCCGGAGCACAGCTGAGTGGGTATGTGGGGGGCACAGCAGGACTGGGTGGTGGAAGGGAACCACTGCCTGCAGGGCCTCTACAGCGTGTCTTTGGGAAGTGAGTAGTGAACAAAACAGAAAACCGCAGTAAGAAACAGGACAGCACCATGGTTTAGCTGGTTAGAGAGAGAGATTGATCCCAAACAGAGTGGCTACCACAAAAATGCTGGCTATCCAACAAAGCAGGCATCCCAGCTACTTATTAGTCTTGCCTGACTGTAAACCATAAATGCTTAAGTTAGGAATTATGTTGCTCCTATACAATCAGAGAGGGAAAAGGTTCCTCCAGAGAGCAAAACCCCACTGAAGACATGACATTGCACATGGAGACACTCCCAGATCCCACAGACTAAGTATCAGTTTTATGGAGTGTACTTAGAAAAAGTGTGGTGTGGACTATTTGATTGTGTGTGAGTGCATTAAATCGAGCTGTCAAACCAGCTGTCAGGGTACTTTGCATATCTAGTGCTAACCTCATGCTCTGGGAAGTGTCAGGTCTAGTACATGAGTGTGGGATGCTCATTGGAGGATACGTAGCTACACTGATGTAAGGGGTTGGCAGAAAAGTTTGGGTACTACAATAGTAAATTATAAGGAGAAAACAGCCATTCCAGTACCCAATATCTTGGATATTGAAGGAGAAAAACCAGCAGTAACATGATTAAGGACTGCACTGTAAAATTTACACACAGGACAGCTTCAGGGTCACATTCGTTTTGCAATTTCCTAACTTCTGAACACTTATATTACTTTCTCATTTATTAATATAATAATTATATAAAAGACATGATCTTACATGCTTAGATGCTGGCAGGTGTCTTCTGCTCTCTTTTTATGGCAATGTGGCAATGGCTTTTGGCCTCTGATAGTGGTCATGATAACACTTTAGAAAGTGTTTTTTGGGCTAGGCAGTGTGGTGACACTAGAGCAGATGCTCTGTGGAGCACCTACTTTATATGGAGTCTCTACCAAAGCAGAATTTGAGCTGGACTTTTCAGCCAGTGCATGGCCAATAGTAAAGCTGGTGGCACTGGCTATGAGAATTATGGGTTTATTTCCCTGGGCCAATCACAGAGAGATAAACCAGTCCTTATATATTATGAGGCAATTATATGAGCTAATGATCAAGTTTTCCTACTAAAATTGTAATTGCTATGCTTTTTATTTCCAGTCAGAACAAATCTGACACAAACTCTGGCCAAGCCAATAATGATTGCCAGTTCCCGTTATACCTTTAAAAGTTGAATAATATATGTAGCACTTGCAGTGTTTTAGTGGCTCTTAATGTAGTCAAAGAGCTGAACAAGCAGTATTGCATTTCACACACATTTCTGTCAAGCAGGTGTTCACAACTGCCATCCCCACATGTGTTCCTGCAAGGAAACTAAGGTCTGAGGAGAGACAGCACTGAGTTTTTAGCTGAAGCACATCCATGCAGTAATGCAGGTCTGTTTTTAATCCTAGAGTGAGATTACATCCGTCTACACCCAGTCATGTAAGTGTGCCTCTCATGGCTGCTCATGTTTCCGTCTCTCCTCTTCAGTGTGCGTTTAATGGGGTAATGGAGAAAATCTTGCAGTTTTGGGTTGGTTTTTTTCTGTTTGCATGCAATTTTGATCCTTTGCAATGAATGCAGGTACATGAGCTGTTAGCCTGAGTCTTTCTGTGGTTTACAGCAAAAGGCAGAACTATGGATATGCTAGAGTCTCCCTTGACTAAAAGGGCCAAGCTCATGTCTGCAGAAGCTACAGCTGAGCTTTAGGCCACTGCAATGCCAGAGGCTGTGGGGTTCTGCTGTGCTTAGCATCTCTTTGGGTCTGTGGTACAATGTCTACCCGAGTTCACTAAGTGCTGGGGTTGCAATCTTTTCCTTCTCTGTATTCTGGAGAGGGAAGATGGCATTAAACAAAAGGAAGACTGCATGAAGTACACCCAGCACAATTTAGCTGTCTTAAAGTTAGATGTCTAAATCAAAGCTGGTTCCCTTGTGGTTCTTGGATGTCTACACTGGAATTAGATCATGAAGGCTCCCTTTGGAGTCTGAGGTATAGAGCAGGTATCTCCAGAGCATTTCATAACATTCTCAGACAGACACCTACAACAGGTGGCAATGAATCACCTCTGGAGACTTCTGTTTCCTTCCATTGATAATTAAAAAAAAATCAGTAAACAAGGTTAGGCTTTGCCATGTTTTCAGCCCTGAAAGTCAGGGTAGATAGATCCTTTTGTCAGAATGCTAGATCCCCAAGTGTCATTCCCACTTTCAAATTCTTGATCTTTCCTCATTATGTTATTATATTCTGTCTTCTGACACTTTCTGGGCTGCACCTTGGTCATGGAGATGGGTCAGTGATATTATTTTATTGTTAAGAACCTTGAGGCCAAGCTTAATTGCACTTTTTTCTCTTGTATGTCTGTAATTATAAGCGATTTAGCCTTTGGAGGGGCCAAGCCTAAGACGTGCCATTATGAATAGCGTAATACATTGACTGTGGTGTCTATGGTTATGAAACAAAAAAGAGAAAAATCTTCCACATACTGCAGAGGATTTGCCATATTCAGCAGGTCATGCTTTTCTCTCTTGCTCTCCCTTTCTCCTTTAGTGGAAATGTTAGAATTTATTCTGTATCACTTTAACCCTAAAGCAAAAGAAATTTGACTTCAAATGTATTTACTGAAAACAAAATGAGTGACATAATGAACTACTAGTTTTAAGTATGTTGTACTGGGAGATGGATAACTCCTCAGCATCCCAACGCCTAAATACCAAGAAGTATATGCACAGTCACATGTTGCTGACCCAGGGTGTAAACTTTTTCTTGTTGGAATTAAAATTTTCATGATATATGGGAAGAGAAGTCAGCTTCTTTATTTTATGCCAAGATCCAATGGAGGAAGGTGGATGTGTCAGCTTGGGCATGGAACAGAGCTCTGACAGGAAATACAGGGAGAAAAACTAAGACCAGTGGGGAAAAAGATCAATGACCTGAGAGAAGAGCTTATGGCAGAAACCAGGCTGTTGACAATCAGGTTTTGAAAAGAGGATTTAAAAAGAAGATAAATTACTTAATAGATTGTGAGGTAGAAAGCGAAGGTTTCTGTTCTTGGTGAATACAAGGTAGCTTAAATTATTCCTTCTAATACACTTCATTGTAAGGAATAATTTAAACTACTCATAAATATTGCTGGGATCTCAGTTCAGCATAACTAAGAAAATAACTGGGGTAGCCCAAGAGCTCAATGAAAGTGGCTGATCAGTACACAGCTATTGGTGAAAGGGCTGAAACGTTGGCCGTGCAAAGAACGGGGCTGACAACCGTACATGTTACCATCATATCTGACATGTCATGAAGACACAAATTATAAAATATAACGTCATCCAGAATTCTGGTCTAAGCTCTGCTTCCTTTGTCTCAAAAAGAAGCAAAAGCAGCTGTCTTGGTAGCAGCAGTGGTTGTAAAAATGGAAGGTGTTTCTGTCTGAGTTAAGGTTGAAATGACTAAGCTGCTTAGTTTGGAAAGACAATAAGGAATTGGGAACATATTGGCAGAATGTAAAATACTGAAAATGGTTTGAAAATAGATTGCATATTCTTTCTGAAAATGCCAGCCTAAATTAATATTTAAGCTAAAAAATGCTGTTACTACTTAAAGGCCAAAGAAAAACTTCTTAAACACAATGCAAAATAAACCTGTGAAACTCATGGTGGCTACCTATCATAGGGCTCCAAGTGGTTAGCAGGATTAAGGACAGATCAGACATTTACTATGAGGGCAATTACAGTTAACTAAGAAGTCTACAGCCACATCACATAGGCTGAAAAATGCAAAAGGCATATAAACCTTTTTGCCTCAGTGAATACAAAAGCCATGTAAGAGACAGGTTAAGCAGATACTTACTCCAAGAGCAGGTTTCACCTTAATTATCTGTACAAAGGCTTCTTGCATCTTTCTTCAAGGTATCTGTCACTGGACATTACCCAACTTTGGTTTGGCTATTCTATTTTTTTTCCCCATGGTGATTAGGGGAAATCTGATCAAAACAGGTGAATGTGGCAATTATATGTCGTTCAGGATAAAAACAAATACAACAGTTACATAAAATGTAGATTGTTTGTAAGCCTGATCAGAAACTAACTTATTCAGAGGAGGGAGAGGAAGGGTTTGACCAACTGCAGAGCCAAGAAAATTCAATGGACAGAAAGAAAAGGGCAGGAAAGGTGCTGCAAAATGAAGGAACAGCATTCGCTTTGCAGGCAGAGCGTTGGCTGGAAATGGTGTAGAGCAGGGACTGAGGAAACTTTCTCTGATTCCTGTCCTGCTTAGGAAACAGGGCATTGTATACATGCCTGTAAATAAGAAGGATTCAGAGAGGTAGCTGACTGCATCATCAATTTTAACTACTCCTAATTGCCAGAATATAGGTTGATTGATCTGGACAAAGAAGTAACTTCTGCTCTGCTCCGCTCTATCCTATCCTGCCCTATTCTAGCACAAGAACACAAACTTCACTGTGTCCATACTAAGCTTCTCCTGTGCTACATTAAGCAGTGTATATTTTACTTTTTAAAATTAAATTTTGCATTCTTCCCAGGGCAGAGAACTGTGGAGGCATCTGTTGTAGGGCCTTTCAGATTTTTTAAAAGGTACCTTGCTGATAGTGTTAAAGATGACAAGAATGGTGAAACGTGCTCTGCATACGGAGCAGCGGAGAATTAGCAATGGTTCATCACTCCTGTGAGAGTTCATTCGGCTGCCACAGACTGGCCCATGAGAATATTTCTGGAGAGATGAACTTTATCTAATAATAAAAAGTCCGCTGACCTGCTCTCATGTCGCAATTCCTATAGTGTGGATAATTGCACTCTCTTGTATAATTGGCAACATTAAGAGTGCTAAGTGAAATAATTAGGAAAGAATCAGATTTCACGAGCACACCATGCTCTTACTTTGAGGATTTTATTCGTACCTCTTCCCCTCTCCTGGGTAGGCACCACTCGGCTGCGCCTCTGCTGGGAGACGTCGGCAAGCATCTGCCCCTGCAGCGCCTGCCAGCCAGGCTCTGGCAGGGTGTCAGCAGAGCCCCCAGGATAACGCCTGGCATCTTCAGCGTATCTGGCCTTTGGCGTTCCAGCATATTTACAGCAAGATGCGAGTCCGTGGCACAGAGTTTTGCACCAGGTGCCTCTGGTGCCTGGAACCAGGGTTTTCCAGGGCTGGAGGTAGCAGCGTGCTCCCAGGCACTGAGGAAACAAATAATTCGGTAACGGCAGGGTCCCTGTTCCACAAATTAATGAAGATTGATCCTTCCCTCCCAGATCTCTCAAAAAAAGCAGCAGTAGCACATTTACAGGAGAGCAGCCATTGGAAGCTGACTGAGCGTAAGGATACAGTTTTCTGGTGGGTCACGTAGAGTTGATGGGAGTGTGCCATCTTTGCTGGGTCAGTCTGAAACCAAAAGAGAAAAATCCCTGACCATCTGGCAGGATGCAGCTGGCACCTGGGGTAGTTTAAGATCTTTTTGCTGGTCGCAGGGCAAGTGAGAGCTTGCCACAGAGCAGCTCACACAGTTCCCAGAAAACCCCAGGGAAAAACTCCAGCAACATGTTCCAGCTTCTACTGGGACTGATCTGCACAGATAACATGTTTGACAACTATCCACTGCCCTAACAAAAAAGAAGCAAAAAAAAGAAAAAGAGGACAAGAAAATTCACAGAAAGACAGGAAATATGAACTGCTGAGATGTAACTTGGAGTGTGAAATGTAGTATGACACTTCTTAGACCACATGTTGGGGTGAAAATCTGGCATAATGAATCATATGATAACTGGAGTCATGTGCATTGGATCACACAAGAGCTGTGTCCCTAAATATGCTGGGTCTCAGGCCAGGGGAGCAGGACCCTGAAGAAGACACACTCCTCACACCCCATGCTGCTGTCACGTCTACGCAACACCCGTGTGGTGGTAAGGGGCACCACATAGACTGGAGACTGGAGGAGGTACTGGTGCAGGACCTGTGCCGCTGCCTGGAAGTTGTTGCAGCGAAGTAGGAATGAGGTGACACCAACTGAAGAGGTCTCATGGGAAATATCTGGCACCCTCTCTGCTAGGAAAAATAATGTGAGAAAAATCTTGAAATTAGTACAATCCAATCATAACCTGGAGAGAAACATGGGGGGAAAAGGAAGAGCCAGGGAATTTCTGGAGAAATATCTGAACTGGTAATCAAACCAACCTCTTGTCAACACAGATGATGAGGAGATGGGAAGGTGGTCGAAGAACAAGTGACCTTGTCAAAATCCTGTATCGCCATGGGTGTGTGATTTTGTTGCTTTACAGCTGGCCTCTGACTACCTAACATCATTTGGGAAAACTGGCCTCGAGTCCAGTTCTGCTATATCTTCTCTATCACATTGTTCCCACGTCTTTCCTTTTGCGTGGGTCTCCAAAACACATGTACACATCTCACACATATTATCTATTTCTCCTTCTTTGCTTCACTAGATAAACACCACAGCCCCATTTCCCAGCACAGCCCCTATTGTTACACTGGAGTTTACCTCCCCAGCTCATTCAACCTTAAATGTTGATGTGCACCAGTTGTTCTGCTGATACGCCATTGAGTGTCACCATTACCCTGGGATTTGCTTTGGGAAGAGGTGTGAAGATAGGGTGGACAGTGAGAACGGACAAATAAGTGTGGCAGAACAGGTCTGAAACAAGGACTAACATCACAAATCTTTGCAGACTGTTAAACAGCAGCTATCACTTGTCCATACCCCTCTTCAGAGCATCTATCGGGAAAATACTGCAAACCAGGTCCCAGCTGCTCTTCGTTACGCCAACTATTCCTGCAACCCAGTCTACAAACAGATGTTTTTTTCACTTATGAACATTAATTTCCATACACCAACATAAACAATAATAAAGATTAAGGGGGGAAAAAAGTTTCTAGTCAGGTAAAATATAAAGGGAGGGGGAATTAATATAAAGAGGAGGTTCCAGGGCAGGAAGGCATCAAGCTGCCTACTGGGAACGGAGGAAATAAACATGGCTACAGATGAAGATTTATAGAGAGATTTCTAAATGTGCTCAGCTGAAGCTGTTTCAGAAAGAGAACGGATCCAGTCTCTTAAGCTAGGCTTTAAGCTGGATTCTCCCTGCCTTAACACTCTTTTGTTTTGGCAATTATAACATTTGTGTTTATCCGCACTTCTCAAACTTCATGTAATCTGAAGAGTTTGCAGTATCACGTAGTATGGCTGACTCAGATGCTAGAAACAGCTTATGTAGTGAGATTATGTAGAGAGATATTTAGCATTTTTATCACATTCATTCCAAAATGTCACATAAGCAAATAATTTCTGTATTATTATTGTTTCTACCAGCAGGAGTTGGTGTAATATCATTGTGCTCTACACCTTCTTTTTGATTTAGCCATTTTTATATGGAATAGAGAGACCAGAAGTTCAGAAGCCACATAATACCAAATGATGACTTAACACATATTTCAACCAGACCTCTGTTTTTCATGCAGTAATAATACGGAATAATTGCTATTTCTAGTAGTAGCAGGCAATGCTGATTAATACATAGTGAGCTCATAATCAATTGATTTTGATTTTATTTGACGATAAACTCCTGTGTAACTCATCATTGAAAATTAGAGGCATGGTGGGCATTCAAAACTTTGTAACTTTGTCAATATTTGGAGCGTATGGCTGAGGTTACCTTGCCTTGTGTTCTAATGGAGGTACGTACCATTTCTGCATAGCCTGCTCTGACTGTACAGAGAAACTCACTGTGCCTGGTGCTGTGGGTAGGCTGGAGGAGTTGAGCTCAGTGATGCATGAAGGACTCATAAAGTAGGATTGCAGAATGAAGAAACTGATGCTTGGTGAAAAGGATTGGTCAAAAACTTTCCTTCCAACATGTTTTCTTCAAATGCAAAATTGTTAATTTGATGGATAAAAAGCCATTTTCCTTGAAATTGTTGCTTGTAAATGAAAAACTATAAACTGCTTTTCTTTTGGCAATTGAAAAAAAAATGGTTTCTGGATTCTCAGCAAAATTTCAAAATTCTGGAACTAAAGCTCCCACTGTCTAATGAACTCCCCATGAGCCTGTCCCTCCTGACTCCTGGAACAGCTCCACAGTAGGTCAAGCAGGACAGCTTAGGAAAGGTCATGTTTCACAGACGCCCTCTTTCATCTGGATGTAAGTTACAAAGTTTGACAAGTTGTGCTGTCTAAACTTCCACATCACTTTTTTTGCCGTGTCACACTTATGCCGCGGTCAAGTGCTGCCTGCTTAAGTTATTAGCATTGTAAACTCTGATTATGTTCGGCATGCACTTCATATGTCATTGGCCTCCAGCTGTTGGTGCTAGCGTAGGAGAAGATGGTTTGACCCTAGGTGGAGAGGAGGGGTGTTATGGAAGACCCTCGGAGTGAGACAGTCTGGGAAGCTGTCCAAGGGCACGCATGTGTAAAGAGCAGCTGTGAAAGGTAGGAGTTGCACACAGAGCCGTGCCCTATCACTCAGATTAGCAATTTCCTTATTGTTTTGCACTTTTCTACAGTATCAGCCGAGGCCACAGTTGACGTGGTAGTATAAGCTAGCCATTAATGTATTAGCTGCTGGGTGATACTGGCACTTTCTGAGCTAAACCAGACAGCATGGTGGGTGAAGAGCTAACAGCCAGCCCAACCAATGCACCTCATGTTGATAATTCAAGGGAGGGACATATTTCACTATAGAAAACCAGCATTGAGCACAGGCCATTTCTCCAAATGGAAAGGAATTTGTCTCCGGGGTAGTGGAATGGCCAGGACTTTTTTAATGTGGAAGAGATGTCCCTTTGACTCAGCTGAGTCATTACACACTATGGAAAAAGAAATTTTGATGGAGTGAATCTACATGGAAAGACCAGGAAAACACAACTTCAAAGGGTACCTTGACAAATAGAAAATGAATGCATCCCAGGAGACAGAAGGTGATGAGGAAAGGAAGTTAGGAGCAGCAGAAGAGCCAAGAGACGCTAAACATCTTTGGTCAAGATGGGGGGGGAATAAATCTGTGTTTGTAACAATGGGGAAAAAAGGGGGAGGGAAAGCAGGTAGAACAATAATGAGGCTATACAAAGCCCTTTCCCTCCATTTCCTCTTGGGTCTGATCTGGAGAAGTTGTTATTTCCTGTTGCCATTAGCACTGTTGCACATCTTCTCAGGAGCAAAATGACTGCTGGAGATCTCCCTGAAGTGGACGTATTTGCAGTAGGAGAGGGCCATTTGTGTAGAGTTCAGTTGCTTGCTAAGGTACATTGCGGGGTTATCAGGAGCACAGCCCAGAGTCTATAGGGAACAGAAGGTGAGAGCATTTCTGTCACTAGAAGGACACCATGGCTTTGCAGCTATGGGCTTTATGGCCGTCAGGAGAAGAGACAGGTCTCCTTCCTAACACTAACTCAGACCCATAGGTGACATGCAAAGGATGCTTTAGCACTACCTTCTTCTCTGTCTCTTTCAGTCTGGCAGACTATGTATGTTTCCCAGTATTTTTATAGCTTTGGTAGTAACAGCATAGTCATGATGTAGTAACCAGAAGGCAGAAAGTGATTATTATGGGGAAACCTTAAGATCATTGCTTTCCAAAGATAATATTTTCAAAGTGGGAGAACAGAAAGCCAGTGAATGCATGTTGTGTGTCACACAAATTTGGGTAAAAGGCTGGCACCTGAAAGACTCAGACAGCATTTCTTACATTGCACATGTGCACATGCACATGGCCAAGTATTCCTATGTATATACATTTATGACTTTCACATGTGTGTGTGCTTAAGCACATTGAATTTCTTCTTAGCATTCTTATTTCTAGGAAAAAGACCTAACCACACTGGCAGCATCCTATAAACTAAATCTGCTAAAACCAGAGATGGATGAAGATCTGAAATGCCCAAATGCCAGAACGGCTTGGGAACGTGGCCACTGCCTGCAATCGATGCTGGACTTTGCTTTCTGTGGGAGAGGCTGTTCCCAGACTCCAGAATAGGCTGGAGGGGGCTGCACAGCTCCCTGGCCCTGAGGAAGGGGGCACAGGGCAGTATCTGGGTTTGGTCCCCCCCCTTTTGTTGCTTATTGTGTGAATTGTGGAGTTTTGAACCCCTGTGTTTCAGGTTACACAATACAGCAGAATGGGATGTAATTGAAAAGGCTACAGATAAAATCAAATGCAAGGGAAGGATGAGAACACATCCTTTCTTCTAGCCATGACTATTTTGTTGTGTCTGTTATCTAACCCTGTAATTAGGACGGCATTCAGAAAATGCGAACAAAGTTGGTATTCTTTTCATAACCCCCAAATCTTTGCATTGCTGCATGAAACTTTTGGCTTCAGCTTTTCCCTGTTCATTAACCATGCCAAAATTTTTAATCTAACACCACTGTTAAAGAGTGGCAGGCTTCCAGGGAAATATATCAGCCAGGCTTATTAATTTCATGCCAAGTGCTGGAGGCGTGAATGTAGAGAACGCTGTTTGACTTTGGATAATAGGAATCAGGCAGCTTAAAGGCAGGGGATAAAGATCAGGAGCCCTGTGTCTCAAGAGGAGGAGCAGGTGCAGGCTGCAAGCAAGGCCTTCAGGCCCAAAGGGGCAGCCAATGCTTAAAACAATCTGCGGCGCTTTTTTTTTTCCTTTTTTTTTTTTTTAATTTGGCATGTGCCTCTCACAGCTTAACAGACCGCTGCTCCACAAAGAGTGGTAAACAGAGAAAGGGAAATTAAAAAGGGAAGTCCCATGATAGACAAAAACAAATTAGGGCAAACAAATTACACAGAGTCAACAAATAAACAAGGGAACATCTGTGAATATATTTCTTGGATTTTCTGATTCTGAAAGCAACCTGAGAAACAGTGGAGGGATGCATAAAATTTAATCGGGGAACCAAGCCTCTCCTCCTCTCCCCCAGCCCCTCCTTCCCTAGGAAGGTTGAGTTGCAGCAGGGGATACCTGCGGCACCGCTGGGGACCCTGCTGGCAGGGCACATGTCACAGCCTCCCTGGTCCCTATCCCAGTCTCAGTCCAGCTCCTGTCCTGCTGCTCCCATCAGTGCCAGCCCTGCTGGCACCCCTGGGAGCGCTAGCGGCTGCCAGGGGACCCTCCACCGGCGCTGGGACAGGACCAGGCTGCGGCCACACGAGCACAGAAGGGGTTTCACTTTCCCTGCCGCTTCCCTGGGATGCTAAGGCTGGGTCTGCGTCACACAGGGAAGCCAATATTTTGTTCTCTGGATTTTTGACTTGTTATATCCATATATATGTATATATGTATGGATGGACAAAAATAAAATATAAAAATTAGAAATATAAATGTAAATATATAAAAATAGTACATGCATATATCTTTTTATATATACATATAAAGAGACCTTCATGGATACAGAGAGATAAACTCAGATCCTAAACATTTTGGGCTCCCTCTTCCTGGAGGTTTTGCTGGGATGCCTCAGGATCTGAGCTATTATAATTACAAACCCAAAACTGGGTAGAAATTCTCAAACAAGCTCTTAAGAAATGAACCTGATAAATCAAAAAAAGCCCTCAAACAGCTGTATTTACTTTTTATGCATACAATATCAGAAAAGGACATTTACTTACTGTTGGTTATAGGGATGTATAAAAAAGGAAATGGAGGAAACTTGGATTTAGATAATAATTTGCTTATTTTGGTTTCTAGAATTTTTTTTCCTTTAGGAAAGTTCACAGAAAGGCTTTGAAATAAGAGAAATCCACTCATCTAAGAGTCTGCCCAAAAGCACAAAACAAGTATTATTTCATTTGTCTCTGGACATTCATGTGGATCTAAATAATTTTGTTTCCCTCTCTTATATCTATTACACTGAAAGATGCTTTCAAAGGGAATTACTGTGTGGACAAGCACTCAGAAGAGATATATCAACAGTATTCAAGTTTTCTTTGCAAGTCCTTAATTTACCCCCTGCATCCCAAGCTTTATTCATAGCGTTGCATAATATTTTTTCTCATGGGACTGTGCCCTTATTCTGTACATGGCAGAGGCAATACCTACTTAACAGGTAGCTATTCAGCTGTGTGTGGTCTCTGCATACTACTCAAGCTCAGCTCTGCAGGCAGAAGTTGTTAATTTTCTGGAGGTTTTGTTGTATTGGCCACCACTGTGGTTTCACAGTGCTTCAGAAACCTTGTTTTGTTTTTGTGGTTCTCTGGTGAGAGTGGTGATGGTGACAGAGCTGTTGCTGTCTTACAGATGAGGAGTGGAGGAAAGAAGAAGCTGCAGGTAGACTTCTTTCAGGTGGTCAGTTTGTAATGCTTGGCACCTGGGCTTTATTTTCCCAAACCACTTGTATTTGTATTTCAGCATATACTTATAATGTAACGCACAGTTACTGTTGACACATCTTTTCTTGCCAACCTCTCCCCACCAGTCTGCTGGTTTCTGAGCCCCAGCTCCTAGCTCTGTTTGTTGCAGCTTTTGTTTCAGCTCGTTTTCCCCTCCTGGTCTTGGCACAATGCAGTGTGGCAATAGCTCTAGTCCTATTTTCCTCCCTAACTCTCTTCATCCCTCTTTGATTCCCTGACACCATTCAGTCTCTCCACATTTCTTGATAGATGCAGCTCTTTCTCCTTTGCCCTTGAAATATGACACAGGGACACCACAGAAAGCACAGGAAAAGCGAGTCTCATCTTGCTGTAGACTTCAGTTAAAATATTGAAGGAAGACCCTGTGTAGTCTCTTGTAACATTATGTCCTACATGAAGGAAGTTCATCCAAAGGCAGCACCCATTTCGGGTTAGTAAGCCGTAGCAGCAGCTTTGGGCAGTGACAGCTGGACGGGCATCTCCTGAACATCAGTTTCACTTTTGAAGCAACTAACATCAGTTAAAGAGGTCCAGCTTAGTAACCACAAGTGTATTCAGTGAAAATGAAGAGCTTTTCTATTTCTGGTAATTTTAGGGGTGGATTTACAGTTATTTTAATTGATCAGCAGTCTTCTGGAAGCATACAAAACTGCCCTAAGAATAAAAAAAAAATAAATTCAAGACTAGCCAAAGCTGAAGCAGATAGCACAAGACACACGGATAGAGGATAGTTCCTGCCTTACATACTGATGCTAGAACTTTCCCCATAGATTTGGACGCTTAGCTGCTCAACTTTCAAGAGCAATTTTTAAATGCAAAATCTGGGAGAGAAGTTAGAATTCAGCTTCCTCTGAGTAAAACGTATTTATCTGAAAGGAAAATCACATTTTGGAAATGCACTTTCTGCCTCACAGCTTTCATGTGGCTCAGTATGCAGATCAAACTGAGTAGGCGCTGGATAAACATGATCAGTAAAGGTTCATATCAGCCCAATGCACACCAGACTGGTGGCTTCCAGTGTTATCCAGGCTGGTTATACCATGCAGCGAGAGGAAAGGAGATGAGGCAGTGAACACTGTCACTTTCTTTCTCTGTGATCAGGCTGGCTTGGCCAGGTGATATAACAGAAATGCTGAAAAAGTTGAAGAAACTTTTCTTATCTAAGACTTGCTAAAGCAGTGAGCTGGAGGAGGAGGAGAAGTTGCAAGACAGTCTGTGCATATCAACATACTCCAGACACTTATGTTCCTGTGCAGCCCTGAACACAAGAGTGAGAAGTTTCATTAGGAAAAATAAAAGAGTCATCCAGAAGCCTAGTGTAGACTTCAAGTGGAAGTTTTAAATGGCAGAGTTTTGTACTAACAGCATTAGTTATTAAAAAGCCTGGTTACAGTTCCTTTATTTTTCTTGCCAACCTTCCATCTGATTGCAGATAAACATAGCCCAGAAGCTTAATGAGTTTTGCTGGTTGATCTACCCAAGTCTAAGAGGACAGGAATCCAGGGTAGATTTGTCTCTGAGGAGTTTTGTACTTTGCCCAAATGATGTCTATCTCCTTGAGATCATCACAAAATCTTTCTCCATCTAGGAGGGTATGGTGAGATGTTTAATGCCATCATGTATTTGCAAGGCCCTTTCTGTCCCACTCAGAGAAGGCATGGTCTCAGTGGCTGGGGCATACTGGGACATGGATTAATGCAAACTGGCTGAGGGTCCATCCTTATGGATGGGCTTTGGGAAACACGTGGGCTGGGCAGTATTTTGGTATGTAGAGCACATATCTGGTTTCTGCCAAGAAGGGACTTCATCAAACAATGAAGAGACATTTTGCAATTTCCATTTGCTCCCAGTTACTGGAGGCAACTATAATGGCCATCTGTATCTCCTTATGTAGTTACGACAATTTCCTCTTCAAAATAGGTCTTGTCTCATTCATCCATATATTTATGGTCTACTGGTTATGGCTTTCTTTACCTAGACTTCATCAATACAGAACATAAATTCTCTCTCCCATCTGCTATAGGAAACATATTTCCTTTGCAAAGGTCTCTGAAACTGCCACTGTATCACTTGATAAGACAGAATTCTGTATGTGATACCTGTTTTCTGTTAACTTCGTTTACAGCACCAGATTGTATACGTATCTTTAAAATTCAGATATAGGTCCTGATTATTTTCTTCTGAGACCACAGGGTTCACCTGAGGCATCGTTGCAGATTGATTTAAGACATGAGTGATTGAGCGGAAGGTACTCTGTTTCTGTTACAACTATAGGAGCCTGCTAGAGTCTGTAAGCACTGGGCACACACATACACCTGATTTCAGGAGATGTCTAACAACTATATGTTTTTGGCTTCCAAAGAAAAGCGTTAATTGCACTAAGTGGTACTAAGGGAGAGAGCAAAATTAACGAGTTTTTCTCTCCAGATACCTATGAAAACTCTCCTGGTAGCATACAGCAGTCTACCAGGAGACAGAAAAGTAAATTCACACATCAGACTGCTCCAAAATCTGCCTTACCAATGCACAGCTGTGAAATGAATGCCATTTGCACTGGCCCGTATCTCCTCATGGTCATAGCTCAGCTGTCTACATGGCACTGCTTGGCTCTCCAGCTTATCCCATCTTCTCTGGGCATCAGTGGCAGGAGGCCGTGGGAGGAAATGGAGGGATAGCAACAGAGATCCTGGGCATGAGGCCTCTGGGAAGGAGGTAAGTCCCATTGTAGCAGGGGGACTCAGCCTTGCGTTGGAGCTGGATGGCTGTCAGGATTCAGTGGAGAGCTTGTTTTGTAGCTAGTGACTTGTGGAGAACATGAGGGTTGGCTTACTGGACATAGAGACAGTTGTAGCTCTCCGTAGAGTTGTGTTAGTGCATTTTAAGAGGACTTCAGGCCGAGGAAGAGAAATGTTTTGTAGCAGATCATGACTTGTTCTGCCTCTTTCTTCTCTTGATCTCTACTGCTGGTTTTTGATAGCTATTTGCAAAAATTCTTGTTTGATATTTATCATCCCATCCCATTTAATCAGCAGGACTTGATTAGTATAAGTGCCACATATATGTATATACACTATACATGTAGGTAGATAGGTATGTATATCAGCTCATCACAGAATCACACAGAATGTTAGGACTTGGAAGGGACCTCGATAGATCATCCAGTCCAACCCCCCTGCCAGAGCAGGATCCCCTAGACCAGGTGATACAGGAACGCATCCAGGCGGGTTTTGAATGTCTCCAGAGAAGGAGACTCCACAACCTCTCTGGGCAGCCTGGTCCAGTGCTCTGTCATCCCTACAGTGAAACAATATTGATTATGATACAATGATTGTGATGGACTTGTCACCTTGCTTAGTTATTTGAGCCACAGGGGCTCACAAGCTTCTTAGGTTGCTCTACAGCCAAAGGTTTCCCACACTTCCTTATGTCTCCATCAGCAAGGTTACTTGAGGAGTAAGGAGTTACTCTCGGTGAGGAAAGGGATTGGATCTGGCTCTTAGCCACTCATGCTGACAACAAACACCACTTCAAAGGTTGATTCCCAGAGTGGGTCATGAAGGAAGGCAAGGATTTGGTATTCTCTGTACAACTTGGTGTAATAGTACTCCGCCTTTCTTCTGCCTTCACCTTTATTTTCAGCAACACAAGCACACAAGGAGTAGTACTTACAAGTTCAGTAAGCTCTTTGTAAATGAGTATTACTCTGATGTATGTGACAGAACTAAATTTTAAGGATTTGCACATGCTGTAAATAAGTTTTTAGAGAAGAGATCTTTGTTTAACAACAGTAGTGTTTGTTTACAAGACTGCAGCACTGACCTGAAATGCAGGAGGGCTGGTGGTGGCGTCTATCTCTCCACATTGCTACAGATAACTTAACTTGTTTTCTTTTCACAATATAATGCAACAGAAACAGAACACTTGGTATTTTAGGTAGCTTGAATGCATCGGAGAGCAGATGAGCCTTTACTGGCATTCAAAAATCCTGTTACTGGCAAATGTTGGTCAACCCAACCTCATGTTTGGAAACCTTCACGGCATAAGGCCAATAAGAGGAGACTGCTACTTCCCAGCTCAATAGTCAACCCACAGGTTGGAATTTCTCCATCTAACACATCTGCTGTTCAATTAAAGAGGAGGCCAAATCCTCTGCAAGATGCACGAAGAGCAGAAACTAGCTCCTTTAAAAAAAAAAAAAGAATACCTTTTATGAGCTGCTTTCAGAAAGACTAGAAAGCATCTTGACAATTCAGTACAGTAGAATAATTTGTATCAGAAAGTGGCCTCAATGGCAGTCCACCTGATTTCTAAGTGTTAAAAAAATAACTCTGACAAAAGATTATTCTTAAATTAAATGGGTGGGGAAAATGGTTGTATAAAATGAAATGACATATAACTGGGGCTAATAAGGCCTGAATCATTCTGAATTCATTAAGCCCCTGAACTGAATGTCAGTGTGCTTTTTCTCTATAATCAGTGTTAAATTCCAGTATAAAGTATAGTATTTTCAAGAAAAGTGTCTTACATGGAAATTAATATACAAATCTAGATTGGTGGGTGGATGTTTTTGTGAATCAGACCCTGAGCTAAATAACAGACTTTGGTAAAACTTAAGGCATATAGACACAGACATTTTCTTTGATTCATAGTTTGATTAGTATAAGAAGATAGATTACAGGAGGGATGAATGGCTGTGTTAATGAAAGCTGATAGGTCTTGAAATGGGCTCAGTTACAATGTTGATCTTAGTGTCTCAAGAATGTAATGTCATTATCCAGGATTAGACATTATAAGTAAGAAAAAGTTTATTTGTGTCCACAAATTTGTTCCCAAACTCTACTGTTTGTTAGATTACACTAAAGATTTCAACAACAGAATGTATAACATAGTATAAAACATACAGATAAAGAAAACAAAGAAGCAAACCTTTTTTTAATTAATTGCAATATTTTTTTCCTCCTTCAGCCCATTCTCTACCCCATGAAGCGTGGGCTAATTTCAAAGATTTTATCAGAAGTGATTCTGGGCCACAAGGAAGGGTTCATAAGTTCCAGATAATTTCTCTCTGCCTGCAAGCTTTGTAACTCTTTTCTTGGTGCCTCTGGCTGTTTCCACGGGACCGCAGGGCCAGAGGAACCTCAGGGACCATCTCGTGGGACCTCCTCCAGGACATAAGCCAGGCTCCTCCCATGTTTCTCCTCCCAGGCAGCTCCCACATCTTTAGAAGCCTATCCCATCCTGAAATGTAAGATCTGAGTGATCCACAAAACTTTTAGGTTTCAATAATAGTCCTTTTAAAAAAAAATCTGTTTCTACTTCTTTCTATAGCATTCGCTTCGAACTCTTGGATGTCTTTCTCTGTTGAATCAAAAAGCCACAAAGCATCCAAGATCACTTCCTCATGAATGTGCGTGCTTACACTAGTCAATCACTTCTTAAGTCTTTTTTTGGTTTAAATAATGTAACTAAGATCCTGGAGGCTTTTTCCAGTGTTTCCAACTTACACTTGCTTGGCGTTCATGACCAACATCTTTCTGGCTTTGCAGCTTCATGAGGTAGGGCTTCCAGGGACTTTGCAGCTCAAGGCAGGGGAATGGCTGAAAACCACTGATCTCACTCTAATTGATTTTCTTATGAGAACTGCTAGGCAACGCACTAGTGAAAGAGAGAGACAAAAATCAGGATGTACTGTGTACCACTTTCACTGCACACGTGCTCCAGCTGTTGAGGTGGAAATGGACAGTCTGCCAAACTGGCCAGGTCTGGTTTGCAACAGGCATCGTTTGGAAGCTCAAATTTCAAGAAAAAGTGGGTTAAATAAGAAGTGGGGAGGAACATCTAGAGGTATTTCAGGTCTCTCATTAAGTTAGCCCTATAACAGTTTCTTTAGATGCATCAGTACTCAAGAGTTTAATACCCAAAGTGGAATCCTGACACATTTGAGGAAGTTTTATTTTGTATTGCATTACTGGTTCCTGCAAGGCTTATGCAACGTGAATGCCATGAAAACATCAAAGACAGAGTCACCTTTCTTTTGAGAATTTTCCCCTTCTGTTTCTACTGTTCTTCTTGTTGCTTCAAGGATTGATACAGTTAAAAAATGAAAGTCTGGATCTCTTTTTATTACTGGAGAGTTTTTAAATTCCAGCTATCCACTTCTTAATTTACATTTGTCATCCTTTAAGCTAATTTTTGATGCTGCAAAACAACTTTAAATACTATTTGAAGACCTCCATTGAACTTTTCTTAACACGACTAACGTAAACTTCCTGCAGTCTTTGACTTCAGTCTGACTGGTGTTTGTTATTATCAGAGAAGGCCAAAAAGGGGGAAAACTGTAACTTTATTTCTCTGCACAAAAATATCCTGAAACTCCTTAAATGACATAACTTGGCAATGTTTTCAACCCTCCAAAATTTTAAGTTATTAAAAAAAAAGGTGAGCTGAATAAACCAAAGTTGCAAGGAGTGAGATGAAAGAGGCTAAATTCACAATTTTTGCCGTCTTCCATACCTCTGCAGCGATTAAAGAGAAACCCCTTTAGCAACCAAGTTACATTTTCACTTTAAAAAATCTTCAGCAAAATATAACCTTGCAGCTGTAAACATATGTCTGAATAATTATTCTGGCTTTATATCAAAAAACCCACCTCTGCCAGAGCAGACAGATTTTAATTTAGCATTCCCCCCAGAGCTCTGGAGGGCAAGGTGGATGATTGAGAGGGCAAGGTGACTTGGCTTCAAGGGCTATCTTTATTTGCATGAATGAGTAACCGTAAAGCACAGAAAATATCTTTAAGTAAATTCTGCCTGTCACTGACAGAGATCTAAATGGAATTATAGTTGCATGAAACTCTCTTTTGCAAATATATATATTTTTTTCTGAGAAATATCTCCCCCTACCCATTTTAAAATCATGTAAAAAAAGTTGTGAGAACAAAAGAAGCATTATCAAATAGCAACCAAGGAACACGATTAAACACAGTGACAAACCTCTCAAATAAATGGAATTTTACCACTTCTAAACCATGTTCGATGGAAGGCGTTGCACCTACAAGCCTCCCATGTAGACCTCCAACAGCTACGGCAGAGCCCATGGTGGCCAATTGCTCTCTGTAATGGTCTGCTGATGTAGCTCAAGGGCATTCTGGAGAGATCCCATCCCAGGTGAGCACCTGGTTAAGCCTATTTTTAAGACTGGGATTTCAAGTTGATGAGCTTTCTATACACAGGAATTAGAGCTGGGACTGTTCAGCCCATGTAAGAGAGATGATGCAAAGAAGGGAGGGTGTACAGAAGCCAGGCTCCTTTCAGTAGTGACCAGTGGCAGGACCAGACACAGTGGGCACAAACTGAAACACAGGAGGCTCCCTCTGACCATCAGGAAACACTTGTTTTGCTGTGAGGGTGACTGAGCACTGGCACGAGTTGCCCAGAGAGGTTGTGGAGAAGCCATTCTTGGGGGTATTCAAAATCCCACTGGATGTGGCCCTTCTTATTACTATTTGTTTATCACCTACCCTGATAAGTTTCCAGTTTTGGGGGTGGAGAAACACTTGCACCGGATAGTTTTGCCAGTGAGCAGATCCTCAAGATGTGACATCATTCGATGCACAATTAATTTACGATTGAGATCTTCCTCTATATATGCATCATTTGCTGAGAACTTACTGAATAGAGTGTGACAGTTTGGCCATTTGGTTGCAAGAGGGAGGTTTCACTGTAACCGTGAATATGACCTACATGTGGGAGATAATACAATCCACCTCAATGCAGCCGAGGGAGAGCTCCTATAGGACACGCAATGCAACGACACTTTTGTCTTGACTTGCTGCCTCCTCAGTGAAGTTTACAGCTTTCTTCGGTTGCTGTTGTAGGGGGAAAAGTCTGATGTTTGGAGATGTTCTCAGCTTCCCTGGTGAAGCTGTCAAGCCCAGTTTGACATCCACAGTGCCACTGCTTGTCACAGGTAACACAAAAGTCAGCTAGAACGGCAACAAGCTGGCAAGAGTGGAGAAACTACCTGGTATTTAGAGCCAGATACTATTATGATAATTATTAAAGGCCAATTCCCAGAAAAAAATATGCATAGCTAGCATTTATCACCACCGGGAATAGGAAGACTAGGGTCTACATGTACAAATAGCCGTGACCTTGTAGGTATTTTGCAGTGAAATTAGTTAGCCTGGTGGTCTCACTTTGACTGGAATAATTTTTTACACGACAGTTCCTGGCTTCTTTTGGTTTGGTCTGCTGTGTTTAATAGCTCCCTAATTCCGCTAGATTAATACAAGAAAGATGTATTTAAAATCTAAAATAATTCCTATTCAGAGCCTCTACATTTTCACAATTTTGCCACACTCCATCACGGTTTAGGGTCATTTCAATGTTATTCTTCCCAGCTCTATGAAATGTCACTCACAATGGGAGAACACTAGGGAATACTGCTAAGGACTTGTCTGCATGGGGAAATTTACTGGCAAAATGATGCTGGTATAATATGAAAGTGGTATTTCATTGGCATTCACCATGTCACTACTGATCCAGTATATTTAAATGACATGGTAACTTTGAAAAACCTCTATTTGATTACGTTACAGAAAGCAATTGCATTTTTCTTTTGTATGCTCCTCTTAAAATAAAATGATTTTTACAAGGGGTTTACTGAGTTAAGTGGCAGTGCAGGAAGAAAAGTTAATTATAAAAGATACAAGATTCTGAAAATATTCTACTGGTAAGAGGAAGACCAGAGAAAGGATCTGTCCTGTCTTCAACAGTGAGGAAAAATCTAAAAAGAAGGAAGCTAAGAAAGGCAAAGTTATTGGTATTTCTCTGTATTTTATGAAGGATTAAATGAGAGAGCTAAAACAATTAATACTAATAACTAATGCCTAAGGACTCTGGCTAGAATAAGAAAGCAATAAATATGAAAATTGAGACATTCTGAATCAGCTGGACATGTCAGGGCTGAATCTGGATATCTTGGGAGCTGCCTGAAGGAGTTGGAGAATTATCAGAGCTTTGGGAAGGGGGTGTGCAGCTTCAGAAGAGTGGGTGATGGTAACTTGGAGGTTTATCTTCTCTTAAAAATAGAAGAAAGGAGATCCCCGGTATTAGACTAATTTTAACTTAATTCTTGGACATACATGCTAACTGATCAGCAATTTGTAACCGCCTGGATAAAAACAAAAAGGTGCTCAACAGCTGGTAATGGCCTTATCAAGACTTAAACACATCTAGCCAAGGCAACTGACGTACGGGCAGCAGACCTTACAGATGAAGGAAGAATGACATGCAGGGCAGATCTTGATTCCTAGATGTCATGTCTCACATGTCAGTGTCATGAGCAAAGTTGGAAAACATGACCTATGGTCAGATGGGTAGGTGGCTGGCTGGAGAACTGGCCAAAGAGTAGCAGGCAACTCTTGACTGTCAGACTGCAGTGTGTTTGGGTGCTCTGCTGTGGTTTGGGCACTCAGACAGATTCAAACACCAAACTGGGAATGACTTCAAGTGCATTGGTGGGCAGGAATTGAATTCAGAATTATATTGAAAATTTGAGGAATTTATCTGCAAAAATGGAATAAATCTTGATAAATGCAAGCTCCTACATTTCAGTAGCATAATTGACTGCAGAAATGCAAGAAAGGGAATAACTCTCTAGGGAGCAGTTTGGCAGCAAAAGAGTTGGAGGTTATAATGATGAATGTACATCCACAGTGTTACATAGGAATAATTAAAGCCACATATTTGATGTAAGTATGCAGATATTCAAATAGCATGGTCCTGGGCACTGGAGATCGGTGTTAAATACAATATATTCAAGAGAGAGAAGGGCCACTTGGAATGACCAGGAAG
>NW_010198541.1:0-106860 GCF_000695765.1 Mesitornis unicolor | reverse complement strand
GCAGGAATGGTCGCCAGCAAACATGACCTCGGAAGGAAAAAAATTCAGGATTAGCTTTTTTTTTCACCTGAAGAATTAAAAGAAGTAAGGACATAGGCCAGTTTTAATGCACAGTAAGCATAAATGGAAGGTATTAAAGAGATCTGAGTATTCTTTTGTATCAGATGAAGTCATGTAAGTTGGATATCAGTTGATACCACTCCTTCCCTCAAAAGTGGCTGAGCACTGGGGCAGGGTCCAAGGTCCAAGGAATCAGGGGTGGTCTCTGAGACCTCCAGAGTGATTTTATTCTATTCACAATATGCTGAGGGTAATATACCATCAGTGCCTTGCCTTCCTTGTAATCGTGTCAAACACCTTTAATTTCTCTGTGAAACAGGAATTACCTCGAGTGTCTTTTGCAATTTTTGTGCACTTCCACTCTGAAAATTAAATTCCTGAATTTTACTTGTATTTTTAAAATTTTTATACTCTTCACTTTACTTAAATGAGTAACACACCAAAACATGAATTGAGTGAAATTGTAAAGTTTTAATAGAAATCATTAGTTTTTGCTGCTTAGCTGGGATTGAAGCTCCTTTTGCCAGAACATATTCTCTTCTGTGTGTGTATTTTAATAAACCAGTTTGAAACTGTTTTATTAATCCCCAAAATACCTTAATTAAGTATTTCTAGGCTAACAGAAGAAAATTGAAAGTACCTGTTCTCAGTCACACATCATATTTACTGTATGAAGCTAGACTCTTTAATTTGTGCTTTTATGTGACATTTTAAAATGTCAATTTGCTTTTAAGATAATATAATAATTAAAATATGTACTCATGCTCTGACCATGTAAATCTGTAATACAGTAAGCAAATATTTGCATTTAAATGAAATTCAAATAAATGAAATTCAAATAAACACAAAGCAAAATTTTTATATTCCGAATTACATTCTTACATCAAAATGTTGATTTTTTTTTAAAGGAAGTTTCACCAAACTGGCTATGATTTCACCTGCAGTTATTTGCAACCAAAACAACCTTTTCCTAAACCATAATTTTTTTGACCATTTCTGCTTCTAGTGGAGGTAAGTCATGTGTATTGAGAGTTAGCCTTTTGTACCTTTTAACAACAAAACCTGCATTTTAATCATATCCTTTGTATTCTTGCATTGATTAACTGGATAGATACTCTACTTAGCAAGCATTAAATGACTGTTTCCATTTATTTTGTAGCTTCCTGGAATTTCTGAAGAACACATCTGTACACACTGAGTTTTAAACTTTTTTCAATTTTAAAGTTCATACTGATAAGCTTATTTTTAAAACACAGACTGGGCACAGTTGCATAAAGGAAGAGCACCTATGCTACATTAGGTTAGGCTGTTTCTACATTTTTTTTCATCTCTGTGCGTATATATATGTGTTTGTGAATACTTGAGGAAAAGATAGCTTTTTATCAGCTACATCTGAAATAGCAAAAAAGGAAGAAAAAATGTTCTGCTTGGACCAGAGGACGGACCATGAATCCTGCAGTTAAATCTGAATAGTATCCCAGTGCCTTCTTTGTGGTGGAAAGGGCTTCCCCCCCAAAAAAGTACAGATGTTCAGCACTCTGTAAGAATATTTTTTCTCACAGCACCAGCTCTTGCTGCTTGGGTTTGCCAAGGAAAGTAAGAGTTGAGATGATGATGGGATCTGGCAAAAGGAGAGAAGTTCTCCCTGAGTGCCTCGGAAAGTGTTAGGAAAATACTTTTCTTTTCTGCTAGGACAGTCTGTGCCCTGAACGAGAAAGAGTAAAGCAGAGCCAGGAGCACCATTTCATTGCAGTTGATATCTGAATTGATTTACAAGGAAACCTGTCAATTGCTTGAAAGAAATAATAGCACATTTAATACTGATTAATTCCACTAAGGACCTTTTCCAGGCGTCCTTACACAAGCCACCTCCCTACTGACTTGATCTGCAGGATCAAGACCAGGGTACAGACTGAGTAATGTCGTTTATTCCTGTGGTCTTTCAGTGAAATTTCAGTGAAGTTTAATAAAACTACTGGAAGTGAGAAGTTAAATCTGCAGTTACGGTACCCAGAATAAATTGTTTCAAAATCAGAGCTGTCTGAGTAACTTCAAGAGGATTTGGCTTCTTAAACACAGAAAAAATATCCAATATTCTGCTGCTTTTGCAGTTTAGGGCTCTGCTCAAAGGCATGGCAAACGATCCTTACCAGGAGACCTCTCAGGACCTCTGACTTTCTATTCCATTTAAGTCCTTCAGTGGAAACCCTCAGGACACACATTTTGCATTCTCTCAATTGCTGGCTCCCAGGAACCACATTATGTAGACGATGCCCTGAACTATGTTAGCAGCAGTATGCAAAAATGATGCGATTCAGTTTGTTTGGGCGAGGAAAGATACTGCAGAGTTACTGAAGAGTGGTGTTATTGGGGTGATAACTCAGTGAAATTGAAGCATTTAATCCATGAAGAATAATTAATAGCACCACTGGATACTGATTCTTGTTTTTCTCGTACTTCCAGATGGATCATACTTTGAAGGGCAACAGGCATTTAAACAACGTGGATTAGCCTTACACATCGTTAAAATCTAAGCCTTTGATATGATGGACTGGGAAAAACCTCCTAAGTAAACTTTGATCATTGTTGTTGCTGTTATTAAAGCTGAGAGCTAGAACTGTATTTAACTATCCCAAACTTTAATATGAATTTTGACTTAAGCAACCATGTACATTCTCACCTTGCAGTTTCTCTTATATTTGGCCAATTCAAGGAAGTGATACAATGCATGTCAAATATGTATCTTATGGTTTAACATTTTTAATAAAGCATACTCTACATAACTATTTGCAAAGCTTTTTCTGAAAGTTTAAATGCTGAATGAGGAATGAAAATTATTTCCCAGGGGTACAATTTTTTAAAAGGATTTACAAATTAACCCCAGCTGGCCAAAATAATGTTTTCTTTACGTGCTATTCTATGTATCACAGAGGCAACTGCAGTGTTTCAGTGTTGGTGTTGTCCAGCTGGGAACTTCGAGATCTTCCAAGGGTGAGGGACAGCAAAGCCTTGCAAGGTCTGGAGGTGAGACCTGTGACTTGATCTTCACTTTTTATAATGTATCATCATGCAATCGTGGAATAATTCAGGTTGAAAGGGACCTCAAGAGGTCATTTAATGCAGCCCTCTGATGGACGCATGGAAAGATATGACAGCAACCTATCTTCAAGCAAATTTAAGAGTGAGGCCCTCTGACCTATACTTCATTGCCTATGGCATCAGAGTATTATCAGCAAACTAATGGAGGGTTTTGGCAAGTGAGTGGTTCACCACCAGCATCTCCAGGCTCGCTGCGAACACCAACAGGGTGCTGAGCAGCCACTGTCACTTTTTAATTGCTAGAGCCATGAGTGAGACTGAGGGCTGCTTTTCAGGTCGTAAGAGATTGCTCTAAACTGCACAATCCTCTCTGCACAGGGCACACTTATGCTTCCTTACCTCCAAAGAGGGCTGTAGAGGCACCTGTCTTCAGCATCTCAACATCCTTTTCTGGGACCCCGTGGCCTCAGGCAGAGCCTGTTCTGCAGTCCCCAATTTATTACATGAATTATACAGTGCTCAGTTCTCTCATAATGTATGTTGCTGGGTTGTGACCATCCAGCCAGGCCTGTAACAACAAGCTGTTCTGGTTGTTTACCACTCCACCAATCTTCGCGTCATTGCTGAGTTTTATAAGATTTCATTTTATCATCTAAACTGCTCATAAAAATTGAAACAGGCTCCCGCCTGTGAGCCTTCTCTTGCAGCAGTGACCGCCCCCTTTGGATTTCCCTGCAAACACCAGTGTTTAAGCCCTGTTATCCAGACCTGATACTTGCTCTGCTCATCACAGGTTCTTCCTAAAGGAGTTCAAGGTGCAGCTTTAAAGCAAAGGCAAAGCGAAGCTGTTTAGATTCTGAACTGCAAATAAGAAGTAGCCCAAAGTTGTAGAAACAAATATTTTTTAAGCTGCAGAACTGGAAACCTTTCTCTGTTCCATTCACCTGTGCTCAGTGTTCTGCTTGGCTCCTTTTATGTCTGGTAGTATCCCTAAAGCTGTACAGTAAATTCCTTTTAATGATGGCTTGAAGTCTTTGATACCATCCAATGTTTTATGAGAAACACCTAGACCAGAATACAAGTCTTGGCAGGTTAAAAAAAATTAGGAAAAGAAAAAGACAGAGCTTGTAAGTTCAGTTTTTCAGATTGCTTTGGAAACATTTCTCTTAGAGATATGCATTGTGGCTTTAAGGTTTTGAAACCATGGCATCTAGCTTCAAGGGACTCTTGATGTTTGCCAGAGCATCCTCATCACTGTCTAAGCTATTTCTTTTGTTCTCACTCTAATGCTGAGGAGACAGGAATACAGACTATTTTTGTTTCCACAGGTAGAGATGTGCTTACTCAGTTTGGTGTCCATAGCACAAGAGTGCCCTGTAGGGACTGGTTAGATTTCATCCACCGGTGTGTATCCCTGGGCGGGGAGAGTACAGCTCCTCACTGGTGGGATGGGAATAATCTAAATTTCAATTGAACATTAACTGCTGGATGTGTGAGGCACCTCCCTATGGAGAGACAGTCCGAGATTTGATGAAAATAAATCTGTAGATATTCCACAGCTTGTCCCCCTGGATGAGATGCAAGGTCCCCCTGTCTACAGCTTGCATCGTCTCCACAGTCCACTCCCCTGCCCCATGGGTTCATAGTCTCTTCGTAGGAGTTAGGCTCAGGGAAAGTGCACATCCTTATGGCCTCTGGGCACGTCCCAGTCTCTGCATATTCCTCCTCGCAGCCAGCCTGAGGGAGAAGGCAGGGCCCTCCTGTTACCCTACCTGCAGGGACTGAGCAGTGTGTGTGGCCAAGTGGCTCTCCCATGGGTCCGGTGTGCACCCATGTGCCGCAGGGTCCCCTCCCGGCTCCTGTCATGCTATGTGGGCCAGAAAGCCCCATAGACTGAAGTGGTCCTGGCAGTGTTTTTTTCCTGCCCAGGACTAGCACCGCAGTGTTACTTCAGTGTTGCCCAGAAATGTAGCTTCCTTTAATGAATATTTCACCTGGGAAAATGTTTCCTTTTGTCCTTTACCATATTATTTTGCTGCATTTTTCTGACCATCCAGCTCCTGAGAGTGGACTGAGCCTCCTTTTAAGCGACATTTTTTGCCTGACACTTTCAGCTGCTCTCTGCATTTCTCGTGCTTGCTACCCGCACCCAAAAGCAAAGCTCAGCCAAAGTCATGTCCTGGTGTGCACCCACGGTTATCCAAAAGATCATGGATCTGTGGCTTTGGCCAAGCAGGATCTGCCTTACTGGGAGAAAGACCAAAACCCGGGGAAACCCAACAGCTTTCCCTGGATCCCTGCTTGTCAGAAGAGGGATGGAGGTGCGCGTGGTGCTGGTGTGCACTGTGAAGGAGCTGAACCCTGCGGCTGTGGCCTATGCAGAGGGATGTGTGTGCAGCCGTCCCGTACACCAAACAGCACGCGCTCCAGTAATGCAGAGCTAATGCGATTTATGGGGTCTCAGCGACGAGCTGTGTTTGGTCTAAAACGTAATTTCAGAAAATGGGGAGGGGGGCAATATATACATACATATATATATATGTACATATATATGGGGGTTTTTTTTGCTTGCACTTATGCTTATCTCAAGCTAGTTTAAAAAAAATAATAATCCCCAAGTTTCTATTGGACTTTGGATGAAGCAGAGGCAGCATATTTTCTCTGTCTCTCCTGAAGCATCACACCCCACTTTGGGAACTTCATTTATATGCACATCATATGCAATCTGACTGACTCCTACTGTACCTTTGAACAGATCCAATCAGATACCCATATGCATGTAAATGAGGCTCCCAGAGCTGAGCTCTCCGTGCCGAGGAAGAGGAGTTAAAGAGCAGCCTCTTCTTGCAACTTGTTACGGTGACAATCTCATCCTGCAAAACACAATAAAGCCGTCCCCATCCCCCCAGCCTCACTCCCCAGCCCTGCGCTTTTCTCTCTGCCACGCACGTCAGGAGAATGCCCTGTAACTCACTTTTCCTGGCTGAGGTAATTTATTTAAACATGGATTATTTGGAAAAAAAAAAAAAGGGAAGGGATACAGGGTTTGATTTTAATCCCTGCTAACACAGAGGAAAGAATGCTCGTGTCACAACTCAGTGAGTGTAAAAATTAAAAAAGGCTGGGACTATTGTTTGAAAACAGGCAAAATAATTAAAATTATTATGGAATAATCACATATCACACAACAACCTCCCACTCTTCTGAGCAACAATCCAAAACAGCTCCTCCAAAGCAGGCCCAGGGGCAGAGGTTCTGTATATCATTCAAAGACCATCTGTCATTCAATTCCTGTAGCCCCTTTCCACTATTCTAAGGGCAGGCTGAAATTTAGTCCTGGCATTTCTTTTTCCATTTGCTAACAAACAGCAGTGATGGCAGATAAATATGGCAAACAATAGGCGTTTGTAATGAACTGGAAAGGGATATGGATTTTTGGAACCAGCACCAAGAAGTTCCCGGTCCCGCGCGATGCTCTGGGGACCCCGAAAGCCTGGTTCTGCCATGTGGCTGCACAGACAGACATCTGCAGGCTGCGTTAGGCTTTCAAGAATTCAGCCAACCTGCTAAGGGGCTGATTTAAATAAGATCAAATATTTTTCTTTTTTTTTTTTTTCCCCACAAAAAAAAGGGAAGACTGAAAGCTAATTCCATTCCAGGGTAGGATAAAAAGGGCCACAAATGGATCACGGATACACAGCATAAGCGACGCAGAGAGCTCCCTGTTCTAACAGTAATTTTTATTTTTTATTTATTCCCTGCTTTACTTAACTCATTCAGCATTTCCTAATGATTTTCATAAGCAAAAGCAGCAACGGATCCTGCTTTCACACTGCTTTTTGGGAACTCATGCCTGTTAAATGCTGTTAAGCCAATGCTCATTTTATCTTTATTTATTGTTTGGACACTAAAAATGAAGTGTGGTTGTGCAGAGCGTGAAGTTGAAGGACAGAATTTTTGCTGCACACCCCTTAAATCGACACTGTTTCTTTTCACAGATTAACTCTCTGTCTACCATCTAGTTGCTGGGATTGGAGGGATGCTAAAAGCTGCTGGAGGAAGGGAGATGCAGGGACGTGGTGTCCAGCCCACGTCTGCTGCCACTAGCCTCCTCTTACCTCTGTCCTGCCTCTGAGGAGCCACCTGGGCAAGAGAAATGCCTGGGCTGACCCAGTCCCTTCCCATGTGCAACAAAAAGAGATGGAGAGAGAAATAAGGAAACAAGGGAAACTGAGGTGTTTGAGGTTCATGAGATGTGAGGACACTCTTCAGCACCCAGCCTAGCAGCAATGAGTCTTGGTTTTTCTGGGTGGGTGGGTTGGTTTGTGAGGAAGGGCTGTGTGGCCCCTCTTTGAGGACACAGACTCTGACATTAAGGTGGGACACAGCCCAGAGGAGTTTTGGACATTGCTGGCTACCCAACGCACTCTTCACCCCAAGGGAAGTGATCAGGAAATTTCTAATGCATCTTATCAGGCAGAGATGGGCACATGGTGGTCTGTGTCCTCATCAGCTTGACACTAGGTTGTGGCATCACATCCCATCTAGGAACAAGGTGGCACTCCTGTAGAAACCCACCTGACACAAAGTGCTGCAGTCCATGGCAGGGCTTGCCGGGGCACAGGCAAAGCTAAGCTGCACTGGGTGGATGAATGGAGGAGGAGAGGGCAGTTCTCTGGCCAGTCTGGGGTCTCCTGCACTATTGCCCACCTCAAGCATGGAGGCCGAGAAGGGAAGAGCCCAACTTGACTCCTGGTGCCCCCCAGCACAGCCCCCGCCCTCCACACGGCAGAAGAAAAAGACAAGTGAGGATTTGGCCGTTGGCTGCCTTCTCTGGTGGCCCTTTCCAGCTGTGCCAGGGGCTGATCCAGCCATACTCATCAACCAGTGCACTCACGAGCAGGTTCTCAGCTGCCTCCAGTGGGTCTGCCTTAACCCCAGGTAGCTAGCCACTTTGGTCTGCCCTGGCTGGGGTGAACACAAAAGGCTTGCAAATAAAGTAATTTTTGCAATGATTGTCTTTTTGCAATAATTGTCTTGCCCTATAAATGAGAAAAGCTTTCTCCTGCATACTGGGAAGGCAGAGCACGACTTCTTTGATGATGTTCCTATTTTTAGAAGTTGGGAAGTCTTGGATATGACTGGAAAGGGTAGAGGGAGGGTTTATATTTACCCAGACATAAACTGGGTCCAGCATAAAACTGGACTAGAGTTTCCAGATTTAATATAGACCTTAAGGAAGCCTCTTAATAGCTCTCTTTTGGTATGTCTAACTACAAAGTGTGGATAATTCTTAACAACAGGTGTGCTATCGGGATTAATTAATTAATGTAATGTAATTAATGAGATCTTGAAAGCAAGGTGACATGAAATGCAAACTAGCACTATAGCAATCAGTCACTTTTTCCAGGTTGATTGTCTTTGCTAGAAATAAAATGCCCCTCTAGAAGAACTTGTAGGTGCTTGTTTCAAAGTGGAAAATACTAATGCTAAGTAGCATGTGCAGAACAACACGCTCTCAATATTGCACTTTATTAAGAACTGATGACTTCTCTGTATGGTTTGCAGATGACTGAGAGAGGACCCTGACCTCCAGAGCTTTCTGTGTTGCTTTTCTAAAGCTTTTGCCCAGGCCAAATGAAATCAAAGACTCAACGAGACATGAGGGGGATACAGCTGGGTAGCAAAGTGGTTTTTTTTAAAGCTGAATTTTACTGAATATCTTACTTTCTTTAGATGCCTTAGCTAGGAACTCCTCTTATACAGACAGTCAGATCCTGAGAGAAGTTCTTTCTCCAAAGTATAAAGCGCTATATTTCTGTCAAGAGGAAGAGCTGTATGCTGTGGAAAAAGCTGTTTGCACCATGAGAAAAAGTAATGTTAGATGTTTGGTTTAGAAGTCATGACTGGAGCCATGGAGATCGTTGAAGGCAAGACTATTTAGATGGTGAGGCTCCAGATGAGCCTAGGATCAATGTGGAGCATTGTGGAGCAACATGCCAGCGGCACTGTAAGACATGTTTTCAACCACTTCCTATACAGCAGTTTCCTAATTGTCACTTCACAAAAATACCTAGATGTGACTGTGGCTTCTCAACAAGAGGAGAGGCCATCCATAAAGGAAGGAGAAGACTGATCTGTCTCCGTGGCTACTCACCAGTCAGTCCTGAGACCTGCTGGTTTTAATGTGAAAAAATGCTTATAGACAGCAATGTGTTTGGGTATTTTGGTACTGGGCATGGTATGAGCAGACCGATAAACCAACTTGTTTTTCCTAAGCTTTTACATTACTTTAAGAGAATAACAATGAGTTATTGCTACTTACCTATGCTAAATGAGCCAGAGATGAAACTTCAGGCTTCCTCCCCACTCCCTTGGGCCATCTAGATACCTCATGATCATTTTCAAAGGGTATAATTTACATGAGATTTTTTCCCTGCCTTGTGAGCCATAAATTTATAGGGAGCCCCTCTGAAAGACTTACTGCTTTTGTGAGGCCTCAGATGAAGTCAATCAAGCCAACTAGTATAAAAGCCAAACTCCCAATTAATTCCGTCCCTGAGGACCTTGTTGTTTGCTGTTAGACTGCAAGGTCTATGGGGCATCAACTATCTCTTTCCTGGGTGGAGAGGGTCTGTGTTGGATGGGGGGACTTTTCAGTCCACAGCTTGAGCGGCGTTTGTGCCCTCTAAGGAGGTGAACATCCTTCTTGGTGGTGTAAGCCTGCCATGCAAGCCCTTAGAAAATGATAAATAAATAGCTGAGGGGTTACTTTCCTTTTCTCCTCACTTGCTACCCTCTCTACTTGCTACATTCAATTATTTTTGGAAGCTGCATAATAAACCAAAGTTGTACATTTCAGTGTTCCCAGACCAGATTAGAGAGGATTAAGCATCAAGGGGTGGCAGCTGGTCAGTTTACTGCACATTTTTAATGTGTAAATGTTTTTAGATGAAAAATAATGAAGGGTAGGAGATGGTAGCAAACTCTGACTCTTGCATCTGCTCCCCAGAAAGCTGGTGCCACTGTGGGGAGGGGCGTGAAGGGCGGGAGGATGGGGCAAATTCCCCGAGCTGGTGTAGGAAGGAGGCCAGACTGAGGCATTCACAGCAGAGCAAAAACCAGGACAATTTAAGTCAGTGGCCACAGGAGCCCCTGGTGAATGTCAGGGCTGTCAAAATACTGGCACTGAGTCTTGAACTTGCACATGGCAATGTTGTGGTGGCAGTGGAGGCAGTGGCAGTGGTGGCTGTGAAAGCGGTGGCAGCGGTGCCCTGCCCTGGACCTTCACTGCCAGGATGGGATGCTCAGCCTTCGAGCAGACCCACTCCCTGACCTCTCGTTGGAGACCGGCCACAAGAGTGTCAATTAGTGCTAATTGTGAGGGGTTTCATTTGTCATGTGGCCACCTGTCCGCCAGGAGCTGGGTTGAGACCCCTGGCAGACCCTAATGAGCAGCTGTCAGCCCCCAGCCACGTTCGCACTCCCTGCCCAGGGCTGCATCTGAACATGCTTCAAGGTGAAGGCATACGGACCTGGTTCCTAGGAAGAATCTGTGTCAGCACCAGCATGTCTTAAGTGTAACCTATATTTTAGGGGAATATAAATGTGTCTTCTTTTTTTTGGCTAATTAAATTACACCCACCTCTGTAATTCCAAGATGTGTATTAAAGAGTGTAATTAAATGAAAGCTCAAGTCACTAATTAGAACAATTCTTGAAGGGATACATTCTCCCAGTGACACCTGTGTAACCTCTATATGTGAATGATACACATCTTGGCATTGCAAAATATGCAGTAACCCTTATGCAAAATTTCTGTATTAAAAAGAAAAAAGAAACAGGAAGAAAATTTCTGAGGTCAATCTGATTTCACCATCATGCACTTTGCTGAAAGGCTTCATTTGGCATCCTATCTTCTGAACCATCCCAGCAGAGAGACAGCCATTGATGTGTGAACTGAGGGTTAACATCAGCGTGGGCAACCTTGACATAAAATCCTGCGATGTGCCGAGAAGGATTGAGGGGATGGATTCAGCGCTGCAGCCCCAGGTATTGTAATTCCCAGCCCTCCTTCTCCCCTGCTCTTTCCTGTGAGGATCTACTGCCTTTATATCTCCTCCTGGTTCTAAAAAGGTCCTTTAAATTGTATTCAAAACCAGTCCTATAATAAAAAATGGCTGCTTGTGTATGTGTGCTTATGTGTAAGCAAGGATCCCTGACATCCAGTCTAAAGCTCCTGTTTCAGAGAAAAGCTGCATCAAAAGTCTGTGCCTGTGGCCCAGCTCAGGGACTGTCAGTGACATACTGAGGTCTTCTGTCATTGCTAATGGTGAGGGCATCCAGAATCCCTGCGTAGTGGTTCCCAAGTTCTGCTTCACAGCCGTATGTGTGAGAGGACATGACTCCTTTTGCCCTGCTTTCATGTTGCTTCTGGAGCTGAACGTGCATGAAAGGGGAGGCAGGAGCTGGTCTGTAGTTCCCTCATGAAATTTTAGGGCATGTCTGGTGACACTATTCCAGAAATGAGAAGGAAACTTTTGACAGTCAAATGAGGTAGAAATATCTGTGGATGAGTACGGACCAGACACCAACCCGGCAGTCCCAGACACTGGGAATCGATCACCTTGGCAGAGGTGGTGATGACACAATGCAAAACTCAGCTTACAGACAGGGGATACTGGCTGCATTCATTACGCGGGGCAGCTATCTCACTGGGACCACGTACAGATGGGAAAAAAAACAAAAAACATCTCTCCGCCTTTGCTTTCTTCCAACAACATGCCAGGAATAGCTCTGCAGGGACTGAGCAGGGGAAAGCTGATTACACCTTGTGATTGATGGTGCCTTGCACATTTAGAGAGATTTCATACAGGAGCCTGATTTACTTGCGCATCAGTTCTAGAGACATGCCCAGAGCAAAGCTCTGGCCTCAAACACCTCAAGCTTTTAGGAAATTCAGAAGGAGAATCTGAATTTTAACCTATGAGTTGCCGTGCACCAATTCTTCCTTTAACTGTGAATTAACTCCCTGCTTCTATTTCTTGCTCCCTAGGTCTTTTTCTTGGCAAACCATCTCCAGAGTAATTCAAGGTGCTGAAGCTATTGATCACTGCGTACATCTCACACGGTTGAACACACTCTGGCCCCATGCAACGCGTGCTGCTCGGACTGTGGCCGTGCCCTCCGGTTGGCAGGGAATTGCCCCAGACAGAGAAGGAAGCTTTGTCCATGGATGGGCTCTATTACCTGCAAGAGCATACTGAGAGCATTAGTAAGTCCTGGAGCTGCAATTTTTTTCTGGATCAAAAGTTTCTATGTTCCTGCCTTTTTTTTAACTGTAAGATGCCAGGTGATGCCAAATGCCACAAGGTAGAGCCACTACAGCTCTACAGATGATAACTCAGGGCAGTCCTTACATTTGGACAATTGCATGCAAACACACAAAATTACATATAGAATATGTAGTCTAAAAATACTGATGACAGCTGCATATTTTGCAGATATATTTTATATCTATTTATTGAAATTAAGTGGCTTGTACTTAACGTTTACTGTAATGGGCTGACTGAAGCATATTTTTTTGCCCAGAATGGACACAGAACCAAGTATTGAAATGAGTATGGAACGTAATGTCTGAAAAATAATGGTAAAAAGTGATTAAAAAAAAGAGTTAAGGTGAGCAGTGTTTGCAGTCTTAACTATCACAGCTGTTACCTTTGCCCAGCATAATAAACACAAGCCTCAACGGCACTAATAGTAACACTGCTGCAGTGATGTGTATAGCTGGATGCCAAAGCTTCTACAAAATACTCACCACATGAATACAATGAGGCTGGATTGCAAACCCTTTATCTATGAATGCTGTAAGGCTGGTGAGATATCTTATCTACTCACTGTATATTTTCTGTCCTTTTACTGCACTGGGTTTTTCACTTTCTTTGCCAAACTTGTAAAACCATCAGTCCCTCACTGTCTTCCTTGTCCCAGTTATCTGCACTTTCTGGTGTTTGTTAGCACCTGCAAATCTGAAATATAGGGGAAGAGACCATACTTTTAAGTATACCTAGACTTTTAGAGGCAAAACTACTGGGAATTTTTAAAAACAGTTTTATATCAGTTTTTGGAATGACATTTATTGAATTTAGCGACCTACTTTTCTTCAAAGTTGCTGAACATCCACATTTGGAGCTGATGGAAACCATGGGTGCTCAGAGACCTCAGAGCAGCAGCCAAAATGTGATGTGGGTTGAAGTTTTTCAAGTCTTATTATGGGGATGCTAACTTATTCCCAGATTCAAATCTCTATGAGCTAAAGCAAAGTTTGAGAAAGAAACTGTCTGATTCAGTCTAGGTGAGAACTTGGGAGACTGATAGAAAAGCTACCTCCAGTAAGATGGAAGATAATCAGAGCTTGGGTAAAAGATTGAAAGAGGATTATGGGTCATTTGTCTAGCGATGTCACTTGTGAGGACACCTAAGGATAATGCTGCCAAGGAACAAGGAGACAGCTACAGTCAAAGACTCTGGGAAATCTGGCCAGTGGGAGAAGCAGTAGGAGGATGGAGGAGGAAGACGAGCCCCCAAACTCAGGGCATACTGACTGTGGTCATGAGAGTAGGGCATAGACTCTCTGAAAGTCTTGGGAGGAAAGAAACAGGGATTGATCACTCGCATCAAAGGAACTGGATAGATCAAAGAGGATGAGAATAAAGAAGGGATCTTGTAAATGTAGCTGTTGCAAAAATATTTCAGGTAAGGGAGGGGAGCAAGGCTTTACTTTACACTGTAAAGTGCTCCTTTTAAAAATCTGTGTGCTTTCACATGACTTACACATCCTTTACATTCTCTTTTATGAGCAAAATCTTGCACAGCTAGATAGTTTTTAAGTAAGATGGCCCTTATTTCTCCCATGCTCACACCATGCAGATGTCGCTGAAATCAGCAAGAAGTGGAGGCATTTGTCCAAAGGTGGACTGGGGCTTCCACTGGGGAACCACTTTGGGGTGCGGAGGTCCTGGTTGGACTTCTTTGTTTGAAAGCTGAGCTTGAGCAGCTTCATTTTGTCTTCTCTTTTTAAATTTTTGCTTCCTTGGGTTCATGTACTGCTTTTAAAACTGATCTGTGGAAAAATCTTAAACATTTGATATGGCATCAAGGGAAGAATAGCTCTGTTGATGGAAGAGAAACAGTGAGAAAAATTGATTTTTTTTTTTCTGGACTGAAGATACAATAAAAGCCTAGCCTTGATGTGATGCACTGTTATTCGGCATGTTTTCTGCTGTGAGATGACAAGTGTGGGGTGGTGGGTGAGGATGGAGTTTCAGCTAATTCCACAAAACTATGCTGATTATCTGAGGTGTCAGATGTAAATGTGTCAAGGAGCATTTAAGTCCTTGGTTCTTGTCAGATCATTTTTTTAAATCAGGGTGCCTGGGGCCCTTCTCATCAGCAAAAACAGGATATAAGCCTTCCCCCCTTGAAGATGATTATCAGTTTTAGAAGTACATTTGTACACTTTCAGAAGTCTGCTTGAAATGTAACCAGGCAACTCATTTGGGGAAAGAGACAAATGTCAGTCCAAACTCAAGGCTGAACTGCAATGCAGGCTTTATAAATTCTGCCTTTGAAAGTAAAGGCAGTGGGTCAGCTTTTGGGGCCAGGGAATCTGGTACAAGCTAGATTCACTGCTTACATTTACAGTACACAAAAGGCAGTAGATACAACTCCGTTGACTGGGAAAGGCAGACATTAAACAAGTAGGTGGTCTACTTCAGCCAGTATTTCCTTGCAGGTTTCTGTGAGCTGCATTTTTGGTAGATTATGTCTCTTGGATTGTATGACTTAGAGACTCATGGTTTCAGATGGCCAAACTGTGGAGGGCATAAACTCCACATGAGTTTAAAGGTCTGATTCCTAACTAAGCCGAGGCCCTGGTATATGCTTTTGGTGCCCACGTTACACACAGTTACAAGAACTCTGTTTCTTACGCACATTTTAAGACTCTTATTGCAGATGGGCTTCTCCATAACTGCCAGCTCAGGCCGGTCTGAAATCCCTCTCCAAATGCTCATCCCTGTGCAGAGGCTGGAAGTGTCCAGGCTGCCGTATGGAAACTTTGTGTAATCATTTCCCACAGGTCCAAGGTGTTGCAGGCAGGGACCGGTGCCCTGTGCTACCTGCAAAGAGTGTTTTATCCTTTACTTGATTTACCTGTGAATTTGCCCAAAGGTCACTCTTGAAAGTTCTCCTTTTCCTTCTCAGAAAGCTTCTGCATGATGAAGAATTATTTCAGACTCTCGTCCAGCTGCCTGAAGCCAATTTCTTCAAGTTAATAAAATCTACTCAGAAACAGATATCTTTGAAGCACCAAGACTGCAGCATCTCTCTACTAATGCATTTATAGCAGGTGGCACATACAAGCCTGTAAGTCCTCCATACAAGTCCCCCTTTCCAGCTCAGCCTACGCAGAGTGGAGCATTGCTGTGCTACTGATAAACCAAGGCTCTGCCTTCAGTCCTCGTCCCAGTAAGCATACAAGGCACTGCCACCACTCTTAAACTAAAACAGCTGTCATTTTGGTTGTGTCCCTGCCTAGCACCCTCAGCTTGGGGGTGTCTGGATGAAGCAAGGCTTCTGTCACAGCCACCGGTCCCTTTATCTTCAAGAAGGTCTGACCTTGATGGAGGTTGTGTTGGAAGGAAGAGGCAAACATGTGCAGGAAGCCTCAAGGGCAAATTGTTCCCCTGTTCTCTTAGGGGCCATGCTTCCCATGCAGGGAGGAAAAGGTTCCTCTCCCACCATCTGGGTCCCCCCAAGCTGCAGAGGTTTGCTGTGGCTTTTTTTATACAGCAGCTGCCTTTCATCTGACTTGCATTGTCAATATATCTTGGTACAGAAACCTGTCATCTTTTCTTTTAAATGCTTTTGAGTACTGAAGATCATCCCCTATTTTAAGTTTTTTTGCTTGTTAGAGCAACTGCATGTTCTTTCTTACATTTTCTGCTCCCTCAAGGTCTCCTATTTACAGACAACCTGTCTCCGGAATGATTCAGGATGCTGAAGCAGTTCATCACTGTATAAATCTTCACAGGCTTCACAGTATATGCAGTAAACATGTATGAATCTAAAACTGCATTGTCCTGGCAGCACAGATTATTCCTTATTTAAAAAAATCAGTGTTTAGAAAACACTAGATCTTTTCATTTGGGAACTGGAGGAAAGCACGCAAACCGGTTGTACGAAATGCAATGTTTTCTGAATTTATTGTTCATGCTGCGTGCCACACTGATAGGCTTGGAGATGGATATCTTTTCTATCTCCCCAGAACAGGCACTAAACCGTCAATGAAATTTTGAATTCAACCGCAGTAATACAGCCCCCAGACTGCTCCATGAGGGTGGAATCAGAACAGGATAAAAGACCACACTGCCAGGGCCCACGGCGACCACAGTCCGTCCTGAAGCGGTGGAGCCAGGAAGAACAACAGGAGTACACAGACCCTCTCATGGTGTCACTGAAATACCTGGCTTGCTTTTCTTTGTCACCAGGCTCAGTCGTTTACCTGCCTGGCCTCCTCCCAGGCAGGAAGACCCAGGGCACAGTTCACTACATCATCACTCTCCTTATTGGGTGAGAATTTCAACCATTAGGTTAAATATTTTGAGAGGGTACTATAATTGCTGACTAATTTTACAACAGTTTTTGAAAAGACACCTGGGTTACCTTTGAATCTCTAATCCATAAGGTAACAATCTCATCACTTCAGATGGCCACACAAAAATAATGTCATTAAATAACAAACTAAAATCCTGTGGTATGGAAAAAACTGTGGAAATGTTTCACATGGCCACATACTCTTTTGCAGTGATTCCTTGCGTTTAACTCTTCCAGAGTCATTCATAAAAGTGTCCCTGTGTGACACCTCCATTGGGCAATAAGCACTGAGATGACACTGCAGTCCTCTCAGAGGAGTGGAAGTAAAAACTCTGTCCGCTAAAGGGAAAATACAGTGATCAGCAGTGGGCAAATGCAACATGGATGACTTATGCTTTGTGTGAGTGCCCTAAGCATCATTTAAATGGTATAAATAATCTGTACTAGTTCATTTGGCAGCAGGAAAGCAGAGGAAAACACAGTTTTAATCATTTACAAGAACCAGCTGAAAATAGCTTATGCTGAGGCTGAAAAATAATGACTAAAGAAAACATTTACCTGCTTAGTAAATAGAAGGTGGCTATCAGTTTGGACTTCTCAAGTGAATTTCTTGAAATGCAGACTATGGATTTATTATTACTAACAATTTCAAAGTGGTGTTGTTTAGTTATTACTGTCTATTAAGTGTGAAAAGAATGTAGATTTCTTCAGAGCCCAAATCTTTGTGCTATATAGTAGTTGTCTCAGATTTTATTAATTAAAAAACCCTCAATATAAAAGAAAAAAGGGCAACAGAAAGGGTTTTCAGATATTGAACCTTTCAGGAAAAGTGGGAAATAGGAATTTTAATGACTACAGAGGTTAAACAAGGGGGATCAAAAAAACCTTGTTTACAAAAATATTCCCGATTTTTTAATATGTATCATATTGACATAACTGCCTTCTAAAAATATCCACAATATTGGTAAAAATTACGTTCTTTAGCACCCATTATATTGGCAAAATGATTTCAGTTCGTGACAATTCCTGACTTCTGTTCAAAGGACGAAAGCCCACAGAATAACTCAGTACATTGAGGGCCTCATAGTAGCAGTGGGGGCCATTGTCCCAGTCCCCCGCACCGTGCCCCGATGCCACTGCTGGGCTGTCCTGTGGCAAACCCAGGTGCCCATCAGACATTTTCTGTCTCTCTGGTCAGCATCGGTGAATGGGTCCCCACTTAGTTATCTTCAGGGCACAATTAATACACCAGGATGTAGAGGTGATAATCATCTCAACGGCACTAAAGCAATGATGGAGAGACATAAATTCCAAGCTTCGTTCAGCCAGATCTACTCAGCCACAGAAAATGTCTCAGGAAATTCTTGGTGATCTAATACACAGGCAAAGTCAGAAAGCCTCCCAGAGAACCCAGCCTTTTCTTCTGGGAAATTACAACTTCTTTATCTGCCCAGCGAATCAAGAGATGTATGGAATGGAAAAATGTTCGTACAGCAATGTGGTTGGTTTGAGACAAGCAACTAACCATAATGAAAAGTCAGTGCTACATTTATGCCTACAGAAATTTGTGTGCTTGAATTTGTGGCGGGTGACGGGGAAAGAGAAAGCGAAATGTAAAAATACAATTAATTTCAGTAACCTCCACAAGTATGTCCCCAGGTGACACATATACTCCCAGACAACAAGGAATATGCTACAGATTAGAATGATAATTTCCTTTGCTTTTGCTCTGCCTTTGCATATGCCTCCAGCCCCCCCACACCAGCATGTAGCTCCTCACCTTCCTGAGAGCTCAGTTGAGCTCTGCCAGTCTTTTTTCATGCAGGGTCACAGCAAAGATGCTCATTTTCCATGTCACTCTATCCCTGGTTCTTGCTTTCTGTTTCCCCTGCAAGGCTGCCTGCTACGCTCCCTTCTCTTGCCAGCTTCCTACTCCTCTGTCCCTCTGGCAGCTGGAGCTCCATCTCTAATTTCTCTTGCACCTCTCTATGGCTCTGCTTACATTAGCCTAAACTGCCACCCCTTCCTCAGTGGTGCAGAAGAAGTGATGTCTCTGTGCGTCAGGTAACCTCAAGCACCTTTCCCTCCCACTGCTCCGAAGCATCCTTCACTGGGACAGTTCTCTGCTGCTGATTTCATTTACTCCTTTTGCATAACCTACAGAGACATTGGATGAACCAGTCGTCCATGTGTGAAGTGACCTCCTCATTCAGCAGGGAGGTCCTCCTTTTCCCTCACCTTCCCACATCAGTGTCCCTGGCTGTGTTATTCTCCAGTTTAAATCGTACACTCATCAGGGCAGGCAGCCTTGTCCCCAGGGTGTCTCTGGAGTGCTATGCCAGACCTCTCCAGCTACTTATAAATTATCAACTACAATATTTTTCTCCACGCTTTTAGACATTGTCCTAGCCCTGTAAAAATAGATGCTTACCAAATATACAAAATTAAAGCAGCCTCACGGGAAGGAAAGCCTGGAGCACCCTAGGCGGGAAGCCCCCCACTGTCACCCAATTTGTGCATTAGAAGGCGATAAGCGGGGAGATGTGGTGTGGAGCCACGCTGGTCACCTGGTGGTTTTGTTGTTGTTGTCACAACACGGTGGTGAATATCCAGACTTGCCAACAAGTCAAGGAACAATCTCTTCCTATTATGCCAGCTCGAATACTAAACCGGCTTACAGTCACACATCTGCATGATCCTCACCTTCCCTCATTACAAACACAGTAGGGATTTACTTGCACCACGCTAGCTTTGCATGGGGCCTATATTTTTATCCAGCAAAATCACATATTGTTACCTCCATATGTACAGTGGAAACAGCGTGAGTAATGGAACCTTTAATCCTCATTTTTCAAAATTAGATTATAGTTTTACCTTCAGTTTCTCTTAGTTTTTAAATCCCTCCCAATGCCAAGCATCGAAGATGCTGCTCTCCCTCTAATCACATTCCCTGGTGGCTCCAGTCGTGCCTGGCCAGAAGGGGCTGCCTATGCAGATCCAGACCCCCGGAGACTGCCTGGATCACCTTCAGTCACCTTCTTTGTGTCCCTTGAAGAATTAGTTTAATCGGAACAGATAAAATAAATGCCTTATAACGTAAAATTAAATTAAAACCTATATGCAACAACAAAGATAATATTAAGACGTATCCATCATGCCTCTCTATCTCTGCACTTGCAGATAAACAGAGAGATTTATAAAGCAGGAACTATTTCAGTGCTAAACCAGAGGCTGGCAATATTGAATTTAGCTGCACATATTTCTCAAAGGCTTTTCCGAAAGTTGCAAAGTCTGCACAGTGTGGTCCCTTTTACCTCTTGTCATGCTCTAGAGTGAACCCCATTATGCACTATAACAGAGTGGATCCCGCCTCATGGTACAAGGCAAAATCGTTGTGTGCTCTACTCAGCTGCCTTACACCCTGGTCACATCGATTCATGTCATATGTGCATATATGCTCAGTGGTACTGTCATGTAGTGTTCTTGAGGTTTGCTTAGTAAATTCCACTTGTTTGAAGTAATTATTCTGCAAACTGCAGTCTGCTAGGAAGAACTAAATATCCTTGTGTAATCTTGGCAGCGTAGTTAAAGTTGTAATTAGTTACCATTATTAAGTCCCTGTAACTATGGCTAGGAAACTTCCTTTGGCCTGAAAATTGCCACATTTACCCTCATAAGAACAGAGAATATTGCTGAAAATTTTGAATACTCTGTGTCAAACTGGTCTTGAATTAATATAAACATAAGTCACCTGATTGAAGGATTGAAGCACCATCAGTAATAGGAAAGTTAAGTTTTCATGCACTAATTATCAGTATTTAAACTGCATTATCTAAGCTGTAGGGTGGATCTGCAGCAAAGACCTGTAGATGCCTTTATGTTAATAAATTTACAAACACTGTATAAAATGACAGTCCTTGCCCTAAGTAACTTATTTAACAAATAAATGTAAGTCTTTATAAGCTACAATGAATTTTTAGAGAAAGATAAAAACAGCATATGTCAAAAAATCCCTCTCACATGTATACATATATTATGTATGTATGTATACACTAGCACAGTGTGCCTTCTCTAAACTATTTTACCTTTGTCCTGTTCATTTTCTGGCATTTACAGCAGAACGCTCTGGTGATACCTGACAGGAAGGTGGGGGCCGTGTGTGTCAGCAGGCTCTGGTGCAGAAGACAGGTCATGGAGTGGTGTGCCTCGTGCTTGTCCTATCTGTGAACCCCTGGACTCACTGAACCATTTCCAACACAAACCAATGCATCCATAGGCCAATCTTCACTCATCAGTGTTGCACTGGGAAGTTAGGCTTCCTCAAGACTACCTCCATGTTGGATTTGCTTCTCCATCTGTAAAGGGCAACCTGTGCCCATCTGATGCTCTTAGTGCCATACACCTCCTCATCCATTACCCCCAAGGAGAGTTGTGTCGCTCACTTCAATACGCCAGACCTTTCTTGGCAACATGTGCCAACATCTGGCATGTTTAAATTTTGCAAGTTGCACTTTGTGTTCAAACTCTGCACTAGCATGCTTGCAAGTCCTCCTGCCTTTGCTCCTCCTGGGCATTTTTGGGTGTTTGAGTCCTTGGTGGCTGTCAGAGCCTCAGCAGTGGCGCATGGCCAGGATCCCAGCCTGACAGAGACTTCTTTTTTTTCCTTGTTTCAGTCTTAACCTCTTGCGCAATTTCCACCCCCATTCTTATATCCCTGCCCTACTTTAATGACCTTCAAAGAGTTCATTCCATCCCAAAATAGGACAGTGAATGCAGCCTTGTGACCAGAAAGTAGATGTTTTTCCTTGCCTGTGAGCGCAACTGAATGGTAGGGTCACAGTAAATCCCCAGAACCTGCCTGCAGCCATGGTTTGCTCCACACCCTCAATCCCTGCAGCAGAGATAGCTATAGAAAGCCTTTTCTCCATGAGCTGATAAGTTTTCACCCAGGATCACTCATGGATCCCTTCTGTGGGATTTGTAAGCTGAGCTCTAATTAACTTAAAAAGCAAATACAAAAAAAAGGGAAAGTTGCAGGGTTTGAACGATGAGGCCTCATGAAAGCAGATCGCATATTTAATTTGCTCTATCAGACAATAAGAAGATCAAATGATTTAAACAGTTGATGTGTTGTGAAAACACATCCTGTCACAGCTGGGAGTTGGATGGAGCTCTAATCATTCATTTCCCCTCAGTGTCATTCCCCCCTCTTTGTTTGCTGTGGCACCGTAGAGTTTGAAGTGAAATGTGCTGGTAATTGGAAGATGCTTCTCTCAATATATTTCAAGACACATATTTCACAGAAAGAGGCCAATTCTATTTGCCTGCAATATGCTATAATATATATGTGATAATGCCATGAAGTTCTTGTAACCTAGTTTTGACTTTTGCATTGTCCCCTGCGTATATCATCAGTAAGTTTTGTTTATAGCTTCAATTTTTTACTTGTACCTTGCTTTTCTCCCACTCCCTTTCTCTTTGCTCTCATTCTTTCTGCTTCCCACCATCTTTTCTTTTCCCTTTGAATCCAGCATTCTGGGAAGTTCAATCAGCGTGTCCTACTCGGTATTATTCATGCAGGTGTGTTAACAGGACTCTTTTAAACATGCTGCGAGGAATCAAGTTCACTCTTGGGCAAAGGTTTCTGAGAAAGGTGACTATTACTCAGACGCACTCTGCAGAATACAGATAAACTTCAGTGCTCCCCTCTAACCCTCTCTTCCTCTTCTAGCATTCCCAGCACAGAGTTATCTTCATTAACAAGTTCAAATCACTACGCACTTGTGGCATCAGTGGTCAATGAGTGCACGCTTTACTCAGTCTGTGAGATGAGCTAAATGGTTACGTTACTTTTGCTGGTCAAAACCATCCTCTTCCCTTAATGGAACAGCTTAATTATTCCTTCTTTCTCCCGGTCCTGGGGGACAGATTATTGAAGACAGATGGGTGCAGAAGTGTGCATGCATTACCGGGTGAGGCTGGATGCAGCCGTTCTGCGGATGGGAGGGTCGACAGCTGCCTGGTTGTGTCCAGACACCTGGGAAATTGCCCGAGCCCACCGAACGTGTGCGGAGCGCTGGTGACCTCGTGTCACTCTGACGCCTTCAGCTGGGGGCCTGTAATGTCACACATGCACAAAATCCTGCACAGCCTCATATCCTTGGCTCTGTGCATCCGACCTCTGCAAATGTGTAATCACACAGGCACCACTTTCTACGAAGTCATCTGTTTGCGTCAATGCCGTGTTCTCCCTTTCCTATTGCTTTACGACAGCCTTTTAAAATTGATGTGCTTGTCGTCTTTTTTGCTGCTGCTCGTTTCCCTCCCTTCTGCAAACTCTCTAAAGCCACTTGCAGGGAAGGTGGCATTGCTTGTGGTGGGAGGGAAGCCAGCAGGGCTGTCGTCAGCCTCTGCAGAGCCCAGCCTAGCAGGTGAAACACCATGGTATGCTCAGCTTTTGCAGGTGTGTTTTGGGTTGTGCTGGGTGGAAAAACACAATATTAATGTTTCGTGTTTAACGGGAAATCCAGAGTGATCATAGCTATAGACTGGTCCTTGCTGCGACAGGCAGGACCTCTGTCATTCTTGTCCCAACACTAGTATGACATCTGTCCTTCAAGTTTGGCAGGTCATTAAGGTGGAGATTTTAAAGCACCCGGCTGATTTAGGAACAGTAATGACATTAGCTGTATGGTTTATGCTTCTTGCCACTATTTAAAATTTGTGAAATTTTACAAATCACGTCGTTGGATGCCTCACTCAAACTATGATGATAACCATCACTTGTGTGCAGCTGGTACAAGTCTTGAGTGACACGAATCACACGAATCATCCCTACATTGTGTTTGTGACTGGAGACACTTGTAGCTGGGTTATTTACACTGTGAGGTTGCTTCAGTTCATCTCTATAAAAGTGTAACTGTACTTTGAAAGTGCAACTGTTGTACATATAACTGGGATACTAAGTGCGTCAATCACTTTGGTGAGGAGGTCCCAAAATGGTTTTCCAGGTTGTGTCTCTGAAGCCAACTGGCTCATTGCTGAGTGATGTCTCTGAAGAAATGTGCTTCGTGTCATCCTGTGTGGTGTGACAGAGTGACACGATGAATTCTTCAGTGGGAACCTCCTTGGAACAGAGGAGCCCTGGTCCTTTTGCCCCTCAGTGCAGCATCTAAACCAGTTTCCCAGCCTGTGACTAAGACTGTGAGGAACAGCCACCAAAAGACCACATACTCTAAGAGTTTCCTTAGCTCAGACAGTAGCTGTGCTCTTCAGCCAATGAGTAAAGCTAAATGCAGATTGCTAGCCCTCCCTTTATTTTTTTTATTTTTTATTTTTAGAGAGGATCCCATGATGAGTGGTTTCATTAATCCTCCCACAGAGCTAGTTAGAAAACTTTGAAATAAAGTCAGCTGTTGGAAACCCTGTCTGGAACCTGCATACCCTCATTTACATTTTGATTTCTGTGATTTAACTGAAGGCACAGGTTGTCCCTGCCAAATATCCCTCACCTACCTAGGGATATACAAGGTAGAACTGCCCAAAGCAGCCTGACTTATGAGGACTGCCACGGCAACACTACCAATGCATCCCTAAACATTTAGTAATAAAAAATCTGTTGTTCTTTAGTCGCCAGGATTTAACAAGCCTAATCCCTAGGAGAGGTGATAAAAATTCATTAATCTAATTAAATACTTCTTATTGCCAAAGTGACTTTGTAGAGTAGCTTTGCTGAAGGATAAGTGCAAAGTAAAATGGAGTCCCAGCAGAGAAACAAATGTTAGACTTCAGCAAGCTGGTACACGCTTCATTAAACTCATAATTATCCTTTGGTTCTAAGTAGCTGATAATATTTAATGAGTATCCAAGATAATTTAAAGAAAATGTTTACTAATGAGGAACAAACAGTGCTATGGAAAACTGATATCTGGGGTACTGTAGCCATGTATCTTACCTGTATCTTGTGTACTTGCTTTTGTACAAGTGATTTGAATGTTCTTTTTAAACTGCTTTACTACAGGCTGGTTTTGCTGGTTTCACCAAGATCCTCCGTGGAATACGAGCCACCCTAGAGAGGAAAGGACGTGCTGAGAAGCAGGTAGTGCTGCAGGGGACCACAGGAAAAATAAATCTGAGAGGCCTGAGCACAGAGAAGGGAGCAAGACACCCCATGGTCGGTGTCCCTCAGTGATGCCAAGGGGCTCATTTCAGCCAGGACTTTCCTAAGCATTAATGTCTGGCTTCTAAATTTGGGGGGAACCTACTTTTCAGCTCCTTGAGGGCAGGTTTGTGCACTCAGGGTGAGTGCTCTGCAGTCTGTGCAGTTCTTATCATCAGCTTTAATAGGAAATTAATTTGACTCCTGACAGTCTACATCTCATCTGTCGGCAGGTAAAGCAGGATGGCTGGTCGAGCACTGGCCAATTGCTTTCCTCCAACATTCCTTCACAGGGATTGGTTTTTTCTTCTCTAGGGATATGTGACTTCCAGCTCAGAATACTCTGTTTTGGAGATACAGAATGCTCTTTCTTTGCCTTTGCAACACCCAAAGTTACAGCTCTACATCTTTCCAGTGCAGATGAAGAGTTGCCATCCTTGTTTAAAAGATGAAGGAGAAGAAAATGCATTGTCTTGCACTGAAGTGAAGGTGATGAGATGTAGGAAAGAAATGGGTGATAAGAAGGGGATCAGTGTTAGAGAGCAAACAGTGTCTTGACCCTCCATCCACCTCTTCTGAGTGCTTTGCTCCTGCTCTCCCTTGCCAATTCGGGAGCCCCGGCAAGGCTCCCTCCTGTCCACTGACTCCCACTCCTGTTTGCAGACATGTTGCTTCATGAGGTGCGTGGCTTCTGCACCCCTACAGCAGAGTGCCCAAAATGAGCCATAGTGACTCAAATCAGCATCGTCACACCACAGCATCATCCATTTTATATGTACCAGGCATATGTAGCAGTCAGCATGAAAAACAACCCAACCTGTATTGCCCATGCCTTGCTTGCAGTCTGCCACTTCTTCTGAGATGTGAACAAGTCTGATTTATCACTGGTAGCTCAATTTCAGGGAGCTAGGTTTACTTTTCTTAACACCATGCCTCTTCCTGCCTGATCATTTTTCTGAGTTTGCCCAACTGAAGGGACACAACCCTGCATTAAGACAGGGGTTCTTGTGCCCAGTTTGATCAGGATCAAACTTCTAAGCCTTAATACTGGAGTTTTCAGGTGAACATCAACCACTGAGCTCTCTAAAGTCATCACGTGCTTTCCTGCAGTGTATGGTGAACTCTGATAGCAGCCAACAATTTGAAACCAGATAGCAAACAGCAGAGAAGAAGCACACATAAATATAAAATTAATGTAGATATTTCTCACTTTCATCATAGCAGGAAAACAGCGTCTGCTCCAAAATTCCTGCATATAGCCTTGTGTCCTGATGGCGTGTGTGTGTTATTGCAGGTATTCTGGCACTGGAATGAAAGGAAATGGGGACTCCGTGGATTAGCAGACCACATGCATGTGCCTATTTTATGGCTGTGATTATCTTTGCAAGGTGCTTAAATGCTGCAAGTGTAGCATCCTATAAATGGGTAGACAGATTAGATTAGATCTGCAGTTCTCAGCAAGGGAGTTTATACCTCCTTGGCTCACTTGAAGGCTGAGTTTCTCTTTAAATGCAGTATTGCTGGCAGTTTCTTATGCCCTTTATCAACTGGGTTTCCAACCAGCAGCCTCACAGGGCTTGATGCTGTATCTTTGATCTCAGATAGATTTTTGTATATAAAACCTTATTTCACACCAGCTTTACAAGCTGTTATGTTAATTTGTTGGCTGTCTAATATCCTGGCTACTATATATGCAATAAATACAGTATAAGGAATATACAAAGTAACACTCATCCATGCATCCAGTCCTGTTCCTGAAGTAAAATCCAGGACAAATCTCTAGTGTGGGGGAAGGGAAGAATTTTCTTCCAAATCTGTATATATCAAATTTTAAATTTTTGCCTGATGGAAACCTGATTTCAGAGGGGTTGAATAATAGCTGGTGCTTGGACCATAATGGCTCTGCTCCTGCTGTATCACAGTGCTTCACTGAAGCTGAGACTCTTGTTCAGATGCATTGGCAGGGTGCCTGAACATGGCTTTTTGTTGGATTTGGAGGCAGGAATTGGGCAAGATTGCTCTTTTGTAATATTTGTAAGCCTTGCAACCAGTCGCTGGGTTTAAAGCAGGAAAAATGTCATTCTAACAGCTGCCTTTCCTGTATTTGACAGCAGCAGCACAGATGTGCTTCCCATTCTGCTGCACAAAAGGTGCCAACCTGGTGAGCGATCATTGCTCTGTCGAAAAGATGCTCTGTTCACATTTGGAGAATACAGGCATATGAATGAGACTGGTTTCTGCACCTCCTCTTGGAGACATGGAAAGAGTCATAAAACTGTCTTAGATGTTTAAAAGTTGGTTCCTTTCAAAATCCAAATCACTCCTCCTATTTACCATCTTGCAGCTGGACAGGTATTTTGATATGTTTACAACCACCAAATTTTCTGTTCCCAGCAAATTTCCTTTGATTTTAAAGGGCAAATTCCATGTAACCAAAACTTTTCTTAAAATCTACAAGGACTGCACAGAGTAAGAGCCAAAAATCCCCTCCAACAAGCCAGCCCAGACTAAAAGGAACATCTTTTCCTCTTCTTTCACATAGACATGTCAAGTGAGGGAGAACACTGTTTTTGAGCTTTCTGGTACACCTATTTTTCTCTTTGCACTAAAGGTGTCATTGGTTTAGTGAGGGAATACTATGTATATAGCATTAAAATTAGGCTGTGATTATAGGCTTAGGGCCTCACTCTGGCTGCTATTCTTAATTCAAGATGTTTCAGTGAGGTTACCTTAGTGGTCATGACTCCTGGCTTCAGGTATCCAGAAAGATGTGACTATCGCGCTGTCCTGTTGGAAGGTGCAGCCCGCTGAAGGGTGTGCTCTGCCCCCAGCTTGTCCTGAAACTCTTCCAGCCCAAAATATTGCACCCAAAATACTAGCAAACTGGAATTTGATTACAGCAATCAAAACATAAGGAAAAAATAGCAGAACATTAAGAAAAAGTAGAAACTTCATCTGAGGAATAGATTCTTCTTATTACCTTGCAAATTAATTAACATACATTCTTCATGGTTTGGTATATAACATTTGACTCCCACAATTGAGATTTAATTATAAAACTACCAAAGTTTCAAAGGTAAACTCTAAAAACAGCCATCGTTTCAGTATGACAAGCTGAAGAGTAAGACTTTCTCCTTAATAATTTACAAAGAGCACATATAAAGTATCCAATGTATGCCAGGTAATTGTTCTTAGATACTAGGTTTTCACAGGAGGTAAACAAATAACTATAATGGAAACCCAACTGATTAGTGGTTAGCTAAGAGCACCTGTGAGCACTGGGCTTCGGTTCCAGATCCCAAGCTTTCTTCAGGCAGAAAAGAGCTGCTGTACCTTGTGAGTAGCCACAAGGACATGAGGTTTGCTGAGATGTGAACCAGCAGTTTGTAAAAAGTGACATCACGGAAGGGCAGAGGTAAAGACAGAGAACGCTGATGCATGAGATGTTCTCACACTGTCAGGGATTAAAAAATAGGGTGCGTGATGGTTTGTGTGAATGCAACTTGATTTCAGAGCAACTTAATTTCAGAGCTCCATCTCTGAAAAGTTTGAGCATGAAGGAAAACGCACTGGTCATGCCTACACCATATACAAAGTGCAACACATTGTGCCCATCTGCTTGGTATAACGTCTGCCTGTGTAAAGTATTTGTGTAGCATAGGAACTACATTTACAGATGTGAAATATTTGAGTATCTGATTTTCCCTCCTCTGTTTTCCCCCAGACCTTTAAATATCTCTCTTTCCATTCAAACTTTTATTCCACCAGCCAGGGGGATGAGGAGAGGGCACTGCACAGAATACTGGACTGCATTTAGGAGCCCAAATGCTCTTCTCAGCCCTGCCACCAGCTCCATGAACAACCCTGGGTACATCAGGTGCAAACCAGCCTCCCTGCCTAGGGGCCAGCGTTTCTGCACAGTGTCCTGGGATCTGCTGGCAGGCGACATTGCCTCAGTGCTGGATTTATTCCATCCGTTATTATTGACAGACTCGAAGAGCTGAAAGGAAGCTGCCTCTGCCTCTCTTGTGGGTCACTGACCCACTGGTGAACTCAGTTTGTTTTCCAGCATCAGATGTCTGTGGCCACAGCCCTGATCTGTGTCCTCTCCCCGGCTGCACTGCAGGGCAGAGAGGGGCTGGAGGGACAAGGGTGTAAGCAGGGACCCTCTGTCCCTTGGGTGTGGGTGCCTCCTTCAATGGATGCTTGGTGCACATGAGACAATGTATCTGAAGGCTTTGTAATGCCAGTCATGCGTTTCACATGGCAAGTGTGTTCATATTGTTTAAAGAATCGAGTCAAACTAACCGACAGCAGAAATGCATTCATTTTTGCATGTAAGACTTCACATCAATTATGTCATGGGTACAGCATAGCATTCTCTCAAATTGTTTGTAATTCAGCATTTAAAATGATACAGTGTTGTAAGTTAAGCAATTATCAAGACCTCAATTCCAAGACACAGAGGTTCCAGGTTAGAGGTCTCATGAGTTTTATTTACTTTAATTCATGTCAGCTCATTATCAACCTCATCAGGGAGCGCAGACTTAAAAGTAAGCCCGGATCAGTCATTATTCTAGGTACACACATGTGGATTAAGGGTCTTTTCATCTATACAGTTTGGGAAAGGGAGGTGGAAATCTATATTGTTTCACTTTCCATTATTCAAATTTGCAAAATAATTTTTAAATGAGTCAGGGAGGTCATGGAGTTCACTAATAACATCTCTTGTATCAGAAGTAATTTGGTTTGTAACTCTCTATGATCAAATCAAATAATCCTTTTATACCTGACCAAAATTACTTTGTAGAGTTCATGTGCTATTGCTAATAACTACTATCACACTGTGTCTTTGAACCATTAGATGTTATGTTATACATATTTTTATGATGAGGATGTTAGAACTAGAGATCTGATGTCTCTTTCTGATGGATTCCCTGAAATGTAAGTACTTTTCAGCTAGCTCAGGAGTAAGATGGACACAAGTAGCCATCCACTGTTGAAAGCTCTTGCAAGCTACAAGTCAATCTTCATGTCCAGAAAGATGCCATAGTACCTCCATGACCTCAACCTTCTTCTTCTGCTGTGGATGTCCAATTGGTCTGACTTAGTGCTACTGACATATCTTGATAAGGATAATAACCAACTTGAAAAATCATATTAGATGGTGTTTAATTGACCATTGTTTTCATTTTGATACATGCTGTCTCGAAGTAACGCAGAATTTCTACGCTACTGTAGGAAAGTGTGAACTTAAGATTTAGCCCTTTTTTTTGTTAAAATTGTGGGTAAACTTCTTAATCTTTACAAAGTTATTTCTCTGTCCCTAGGGATCTCTTGCTGCACTAAATCTCACAACTATGTTTCTCATTTGGGGCATCATTCTGCATAGGTGGAGAAATATGATTCTAGTTTCTTCTAGAAAGGTTTACTTTATTAATATTTCAACATAAAACATAGTAACTGTTGGTGTGCTAGTCAAAATTTCATAATTTATTGGCCCCGTGCTAATGAATATTGAGGTGAAGACTTCACTTCGCCTTTCATTCACAAGTTGAACAAAATCCTATAAAATACAAACTATTTTGTAATTTTAACCACTATATTAATTTTAATGCAAGACTGACGTCCCTAGATGCATTTATGAGATGCATCTTTCACCATGATATTGCACCTCCCATGTTTTTGGTAAGACCCCTATTCTGGGGTCCTCCCCAGGATTTTGCAGTCCTCCAAGAGTGGCTGAGCAAACCCTGCAGACTGAAGCCCTGAATTCTAGGTGCCAGGTGCCAACCGTCAGGATATTTAAGCCTTATGCATGTTCTAACAATATAGGGCAAACAAGAGAAACCATTATGTTGTACTTTTAAAAAGGATTCAAACTTCTTTCCAGTGGCAGGGAATTGCAGAGTTTGAGGGAGTGCCTGAGTCTGGCTGCTGCCAGCTTTACCTTTGAGTAAATCGGGCAAAGTGTCCTACTTAAAAGCAGATGTAAAAAATGAGGTGGGTTAGGAGAGATCATTTCTCAGATAATCTGGAGTGGGGCCATTCAGGCCTTAGCAGATTGTAACCGATATCTTGATTTTCACTGGGAAGTAAATGGGTGGCCAGCACAAAGTAATGAAAGGCTTTATTACCATTTGGTACCTTAGAAAGCTCCTTCACTGTACAGTGACATCTAAAAATTTCTTAATCAGAACAGCCTAAAAAGGAGAAAAAAAAGAAATCAAACTTTGTCAAGAGCCTTAATTCACCAGGAAGAAAAGGCACAGGTTGATGCCTCAGGGTGGTCCCCTCCCTCCTGACTCCTTTGTCACACAGAAACTGTGGCTCTGAGGATCCCGCCGAGAGGGTACCGCTCTGTTCTCTGGCTCCGTATTCATACCAAAGTGCAGTTTCTGCCTGTGCTCAGTTATATCTGTGGTGGGTTTTATCCCATTTGCGGCAGGGCAATAGCAAGGAAGGCAAGCAGGTAAACACAGCTCCTGTAACGACTGCAGGGTCCTGTTATGTGAGAGCGCCCTAGCATCAGTGCCTGGTGCTTGTTTTCCCCCACTTTTGGTGGAAAAGTATGTCAAGGGATGTCAAGGTAAATTCTTCTCTTCCTCGCTTTCCTCCCCTCCCCCCCAGCTCTCCTCCTTCAAGTCTGTCTTTGTGTCATCTCTTCAAAGTACACTACCTGTAAAATATTGATTCACAGCAGGCTGAGCTGCCAGGTTTAGATTTCTTTTTCACTGGCAGCAATAATAAACTACTACAGACAGTGCAGGCTCGGTACCAGCCTCATCATTGCACCACAAGCACATCGGTCTGTCTTATGCGTGACTCAACGTAATGAAACAAGGATCCAGAGGTATCTCAAAGGGAAGATGGAGCTGAGAAACAACCGCAAGGGACTTCAAAGCAGCCTAAGGAGGCTGTAAGTGGAGGATCTAGCAAGTGCCACCTTAAACAGCAGTAACTGCAGCTCTGTTTATTCAAAATAACTTGTCAGAAAAACTATACAATAAAACAATGGGTGCCACCTGAGACTAGAAATCGAGAATAAACAAACTCCCTCCTTCCTCTGTTCAGCTTAAAAACAGGAATACCACCCACTCCTAGCTATCTCCATAGTCTTTATGTTGTTGAAAAAAGTGTCAGGAATGATTACAGGAAAGTAAAAAGACCCTCAATAGCTTATGGCAGTCCTATGAAAATTGTGCCTGGTGGGAATGGTAGATCGACGTATGTGGTGTGTGAAATGTATTCCAGTTTGATCACAGGCAAGGCTTTCCTGCCTTATGAGCTATAAAAAGAGTAATGCAAGGGTCTTGGAGTAAGCCAGGGTCCCACGCTGGCATGTCTCCCTTTGGTGTGTGCTCATTGAAGTGCTCGAAGACTAAAGTAATAAAGCCAGACAAAGGACAGATGTAAAATGTTCTTCGTAAACAGTGAGGGTTTAGGGATATGCTCAGGAAAAAAAGCCAGAGCAGGATTTTCTTTTCCTTAGGCTGGTACACCTGCTGTATTACTATTTTGTCAAATATATGTATATATACATGTGTTTATATTTTTATTTTCCCTTGACTATGACTGCTTTTTTTCTGAACAGTTCTCAGATAGAAGCAAGTGGGAAAATTAAATATGAGCTTTTCTGTTTTTTGCTGCCACTTGCCTCAGATTTAAGAGTCTGGGGGAAGGGAAAGCAAACAAGCAATGTCGATAAGTCGATTGGAGGAGACGATGGCTCTAGCTTTGCATTCTTATTTTACTGAAACATTCAGAAAGTGATGGAGGCTGTCTTGACATCCAGCTATGAAGCTATGAACGGCTGTGGTCTCCCCACAATTTCACCACTAGGATCCTACAACTCCAATGAGGCCTGAGTGTGTCTTTGAGTCCAGAAATGACAGTTCTGCAAGTTGCCATCTGCACCCCTGGACTTTCAGGTTCACCATCCCTTGGGAACCCAGCACAGTACTCGGATAAACCAAGGAGCCACTGATGCAATGTGGCCAATAGGTTGAAAATTTGGCTGTGTCTAGAGACGCTAAGATCTGACAGGTTTTGGAAAGTGCTGAGAGGAGGGATATTTCCCAGATTTAGATATCCTCAGATGTCTGTGTCCAGGCCAGCAACCCCAGTCAGGGCTGATGAAGAGGAAGAGGCACCTCCAAGGTGAAATGTTTAGCTGCTGCCTGAGGGAGGTACCCAAAAGGTCTCACATGCACTGGCATTCCTAGAAAAGCCTGGTTTGGTGTACACTACTCAGAAATTACATTTGTGTGCCTAAAATAATGAAGTTGGCTTAAGAATGTTGAGATTTTAAAACTGGAGTATTTAAGGGGCTTATTTTCTTTGAATTATTTTGCAATTTTAAGGTACTCTGAGGTGATGCTTCCAGCTTCTTTCCATGATCATAAGCCCTGGAAAGGCACTTACCACTAGCAAAAGTGGGTTTGCTATAGACATCTTGCATCCCTCTGCCACCTCCACTGCGGTTGCAGCTCCCTTGCATCTGTCTCATTTTATCTCCCAGTCATGTTACCACTGCTCCTCATCGTGTCCCACAGCCCCTGGCACTGCTCTGGGACCCTCCATGCCAGGTCAGCCATGGACTGCTGAGGTTTGGGGCCAGTGGTGGTGTCCACAGCCAGCAGTGGGTATCTGTGCACCCATGGGGCAACTGAGGCCACACAATGCCTGACTGCAGAGCCCATGCTGTGCATGCCAGCAATTTGTTTCCCTCTTCCTTACTGAGCCACTGATTTTCACAAAGCTTGTAGGAATACTGTATCTTTTCAAAATCTCACTTCTCTGGCCAATGGGAAGGGAAGTTACTAAGAAATAATGTGTGTGCAAACATCATCTCCTTATGAATCAGGGTTCATACTCAAGGCAAACCCACTTGGGTCCCGAGGTAAACATTCTTTCCAGGATTCAGGTCTTAGTGACAAAAATAAAGGCAAGAGGTGGAGATGCTGCAGTTATAATTTCTGCTTGGCTTTGACTGGTGCTGCTATGGATTTGGTGTTCGACACAAATAATTTAGTACCAGATTTTGTCACTGTCATTGCTGCTGAGCAGTGCAATTGAGCCGCTGCCCTGCCTGGCTGAGCGAGTTTTTCTTGCTGCATCCGCAAACCATCACTCATTGGCACAGTTTGTCTTGGGGAGGAAGGATTGCTGCTGTGGGAAACCATCCTTGGATAGTAGGATGTCAAGCTGAGGCGTCTCCATCAGAAGGAACCGCTTGGCACGAGCAGCTGCCATCCCTGGTCCTCTGGTGACCCTGCCCAGTGCTCCCATCTGTGTGGCGGCACAGCAGAGCCTGGCTCACTGGTGGATCCTCCCCTCAGGTCCACTCAGGCTGCTGGCGCTGCCCCACTGGGAGCAGTGAGACAGAAGCAGATGCTACTGGGTCAGGACCCCCTTCACGCAGGCATGCAGCAGCATGAAAGGAGCACAGCTTTGTAACATCAATGCGCTCATGAAGCCACAGTGAAGAAGGCCACAGTGAAGAAGGCGAGGCCAGAGGTCCTGTGTTTGTAGCTGTCTTATTTTCACAGCATTTTGGCTGAAACGTACCCCTGGGCTGGGGGTAGCACAACACCTGTTTCTCACCAGGTGAACAGTCATGTGCAGGCCTTTTGTCCACCCTGGGCACAGCAATTTCACCCAGTGCACTCTCAAAGGCACAGACTGGGTTGGGTGAGCGCAATACATCCCTCCATCACGTTCCCTAATCTTTGTTACATGTTGTGCAGAAGGCTAACAACAACTAAAGTAACCACATGCAGATTTATTTGCTGGCATCACAGAATATTAGGAAGGTGGTAGCTGTCTTCCAAGGGATGCTCTCCCTGTTTTTAGTATGCTCTCTGTTGTACTGTGGGCTCGAAACTTGGGTCTTCATTTTGTGTCTCATTTGTCAGTGAGTGCGCTGTTGTCAGTCAGGGAAGGATGCCGTGGCAGAGCAGCACAAGATGGTGCTGCTGACAGCCCTCTGTAAGCTGAAATGGAGAGCTTGATGAAAACATTTTCCTCCCCTTCACTCTCAGACACAATGCAATGTTTTGCCACCGGCGGGGTTTTGCAGAGACCTTTCTGGGGGGTGACATAAATCAAGTCAGTGCTCCCGGCTGTCTTCCTGTGGGGTAGGTGGGAAAGGGCAGCACAAGTGCTGCTCCCTCCCTCAGGCAGACAAGGAGAGGGTCAGGGAAACAGCGGTTAGCTCCTTTCTTGGCGGTGAGGGAGATGTTGGAGGAGGCAGGAGAGGTGTCCCTGAGTTGGCTTGTAGCATGTTGCTCGTATCTCACCTCTCAAGGCTGCCCCTAAGCAAGGATTTTTTTTCTACCTGTGCCTCAGCCACCAGGAAGATCCTTGAGATTCAAGAGAAGTTGGTAAACAACTGAAGATCTGATAGCTTATTTTAACCCTTTGCCTATACCGTTTGCTTCTTGTCAGCGCACCCTGCTGAGTGGGAGTGGAGACCTGGTGGATGGGGCGAGGGAGTGGGAGGACAGCGATGTGTCACATTCTCCCCGGAGAGGGGTAATTGTCTCTCTTGAGAGCGGGTGGCATTGAAGATTTATTACTTTTTCCTTTGTCTCTGTTACAAGATTGCAAGTCAGTCTAAAATGAGAGAAAATAAATACTTGAGAAGCCTTGCAAGATAAAAAAATTGAGCCTGAGCGATGCATTTGAAATGGAGATGTTCTCTGTCTAATTGCAGGCAACGTCAAAGGCATGGTGGTCTCTGCCTGGAGAGGATGGCTGCTGCTTCCCTGCCTCCCTGACAGGGGACAAGCCATTCCCATCCCTCAGCCTACACATTCTCACTTCTCCCCTTTATCCCCACTTTCCCATCTCTAGTTCCACAAAGACAAAGGTTAGCGGGTTATGGTTCTCCCTCATTAAAAACAAAATACAAAAGTAAAAGAAGAAAAAGGCAGGTTCCAGCCTTTTAATTCAATGATGCCTGACCATTTTCTTACTGCCCGCTCTTAATTCCCTCTGCCATTCCATAAAGTAGCATAGCATCTTTCAGGGATGCTCCCTGGTCTGCACTTCACAGCCTGATAGTCAGAATCTCTTACTTCCTTTCTGGCTGGGGCCCCTGGGGGAGAAAGCATCTGCATGGGCTTCTGGTGAGGATGCTGAGCCTGGATTTAGAGATCACATTGCTTTGATGCAGTGAGTGTGAATGCAAGAAGGAACAAATATAAAAGCTGATAGGAAAAAAAAAGATCAAGAAAACTACTACATACATAGGTTGTCTCTCAAAACTGTACCTTTACAGCAGCATAAGATACTGGCAGATGCTGTAAGGAAACACGCAGAAAATATTTTTGACCAGGTCTGAAATCTTACTGTGCTGTTGCCATGGGAGTCCGGGAGCAGGATTTGGCCAAAAGTGCATTTCTGACAGCTATTCATCCTGAATGAAAGGTTGGACCTGAAGAAGGAAGGGATGAGGGCACTGAGGATATACTTGATGCCACTCCTTCCCTGAGTACCCTTTACCTGAGGACCTCTTGTGCTGTGTCCTGAAGGGAGCTCACGGGGAGGCAGGCACTGTCTTCCCTTGGGGTAGTAAATCTGCCTCTGCCTGCACTACTCAACTCATACTATTTCATATGAAGCATGTTTTTGTGGTTTTTTTCCTTCAGGCTAAAAATCCCTGACATCCATTTTAATTTGTGCCTTGTAATCCCTAGTAACTTGAAATATTAGTAGACAAGTGCTACTTGCTTTTTCTGTCTGAGCTTCAAAAATGTTGTGATAAGAAAGTGTAATTCAATAAAATTCCCAGGAACTCAAATGATGTCACTAACCCAAGTTATGTCACTAACACAATATGTGAGGGAGACTTAAGTCATATTTTAATTTTCAGGGGCAAAATGGGAAAAAGCCCTTATAAAAAGAAAGGATGCACAGTTCATAACACTCTTTTTTGTTTGTCTTCATTGAGTGTCCACAGACCAGACAGGACAGTAATAAAGCCATGTAAGGGACCGTGCTTCATGCCTTGACAACATGACATGGAGCACATTTACAAAATGTTCACACCCTTGATGTGTTAGGGGGGCTACTGGCTCCGTAGCCTGTTGCTGTGATTTCTTCCAGTGCCACTGATCAGGACTAGGTGATGTTGCATCAGCTTTTCATGTGCACTCTATTTAATTTCATTTATTCTACAGCTTGATCAGTGCTTGCTTATTTGCATTTAGGCACAATACTCACATGGCTCTGCTTCTGTCTGCCGACAGGACTTTTCAGGCAATCAGGCTATCACTGCAAATACTTGTTGAAAGCAAGTGTTAGAAATGAAGTGTTTCTGCCTAAAATTATGATGTTTTGGTGGGTGAGACTCGAATTTATTTTCTCTGAGCGTTTAGCTCAGCACAGCTCAATGAATGAATTGGCAGGCCCGTCACCTTCAAACTCACTGTTTAATCTGAACTTTTGTGCAATGTTTTCCTGACTGTACTTGCAATGAAGAATAAAGAAAACCATTGTCTTGAGCTGTGTGAACCCAGCTCCTAGTCATCCCCAGCCCTCCCTTGCTGGGAGGACTTGTGCATTGCTCAAGTGCTGGTGAGCACCGAAGGCTGTGGAGACCCCAGTGCCCTGTGCTAACAACTGAGCTGTTTGATGGTGAGGCTGATGCAAAGGAACAGGAGGTGAGATCTTGCAGTCACTGAATCCTCTCAGAAGAAGTGAAATTGCTCCAAAGAAACAGAGAGAGAGAGCTTTGCTTTTCCAGGTTCAGCTAAAAGTCTCTGGTCTAACAACATAAATATTAGGCTTCAAGCTAAGTAGAGTGAGAGTGACTTTCTGTTTCAGGACCGTGGGGAAAGTCCCAACCTGGCCACAGTAGGAATGCAGTGCAAGTCTGCTTGACATGCGATTACTTTTGGCAGGTCAAAAAAATATATTTTCTTTAAATTATTTTTTGGGCCTCATTTTATTTCCTTAAGAATTTGTGGTTTTGTTCTAGAAAGAACAGTGTGCATAATCTTTCCCCCTTTATTACCAGTTTATAGCAGATCCTGAGCCTGTCTGATAAATTTAGACCTGATTCAACTTGATTCAACTTCATATATTAAAATCTTTTGTGTTCTTCTGTGCAGGCCTCATGACTGCTGTCTTTTAAATCCATTCTTAGTTTCATGCTATAGACTTCAAAATTTTGCTCGTGATTTAGTTCAGAGTCTCTGTTCCTTGTTCTCAGTTATTAAAAGCTCAGCCATTCACCAGAGGTTTGTCTTTTGTGGAGCTTTTTGGTCGCAGCTTCCTTTTTCTCTGAGGGAAGAGTCTCAATGAAGAGCTGTGATTTAAGAATTAATGCGATGGCTCTTTGCAGAAAGCATTCCAGAAAGCTCTTTTGATTTCCTGTTTCCATATGAGGGCTTTTAAGGGGAAATCCTCTATTTTTGTTGAAATAGGATTGACAACACACAGCAGTGCTGTCCTTATTATAGGGAACGGTTAATCCTGAATATTAGAAGCAGGACATTTTGTCACATGCATTTTTACTGTTTTCTGTTTCTCACATGGCAATTGTTCCCCACACTTTTTTCTTGCATGGTGACAAGAAACTGTATCCAGAAATTTTCTTAAATCCTTTACATCACTTCTTCTTTTTTCCTGTTTGTTGACTCAACTACAACTTGCCCATAACTGCTCCACAAACACAAAGGAGTTTACAGAGTTGCAATGTATTTTTCCCACATCCTTCCCCAGCTTTTTCCAAAGTGCTTTTCATGCCATTGCGGTTACCGATAGAGGAAAGCACCGTGCACTGCACTGAGCGCTTTCTTATCCACTGTGCATAACTGCTGCGGCTAGTGCTAATGCACAGTTAATAGGCAAAGAGAAGTAACTAAAAACATGAATAAGTGCTAGGGAGGAGCATAGGAGAGGAAGAAAAAAAGACAGTTGAAAGCATGAAATGCCACTTTAGGAAAATAACTCTGCGAAATAAGAAGTAAAAAGATGACTCTTATAGGCGCATCATATTAACTACCAAAAGCAAGCAACTAATAATGCTTGTCTTAGCTTTGGCAATGGAAATAGATGGCAAGCTTTATTTTTCGGTTAGAGCTAGTTTCTCTTTTTATTTTCTTGATGGGCTTGTCTACATAGGAGTTTTTCCCAGTATGGCCAGTATAATTAGACTGCTACATATCCACTTTTCTATCAGGAGTAGACTTCCTGCAATAAGGACTTTTTATTGTTTACATTAAGCAGACATAAACAAAAATGGGCAAAAAAGGCTCTCACAGTGAGCTCCGAGCACGCAGCAGGGAAGTGACCCTCATAGCAGTGTAGGTCACACCTCACTGTGCCTTCTTCGTGTGCTCCTACCCTCAGATTCAGACACCAAGTTACAGACCTGAAATGCCCATTTTGCAGATATTGGAAGGGAAAAGGTTTCACACCCAGGAGTCTCACCGCTGCAGTGAGATGCTTCACGCAGGGGACTGGGCACTTAAGGATGATTTCCCAAAGTCCAGAGCTCTTCATGAGGCCTCCTGCAGCCAACGCTCAGGTCTGACTGTTGAACTTCCTAATAGTGGCCATGCCAGTGACTTGTATGCTTAAAGGGACACTTAGAGAAAAATTGAACAAATAATTTCCACAGTTTCATGGAAAATGTATCACTGTTTTAATGATCACTTCCAAAATAATCCAAGGTAAATAAAATCTTATTGGCAGGTATTAAGAATGTTTGGCTGTTGGGCAATTAAAACTCTTTTTGATTAGAATTTCTAAAAAAAGACTGCACACAGAGAGCAACTGGGGCAGAATCAAATCCCGATGTTACTAAACTCTGTGTTTCCTTGAGCAATTTTACAAGTTGATGTATCAGGAAAAACTGTAATCCACCGTGGTGCTTGCATTAATCTGACATCCTCATAGCTGATGAACACATGCAATGAATGCAAATAACCAGAATTAAGCTTACCTTGACTGCCAAATGAAAATTGTCTTCAAACATATGGAAAATGGCATAGGAGCATAAAAAAACAGCCCAGCTGGTTTGTAAGAGAGCATAAAGCATACACACGGGAGACCTTGGGCCTGACCATCTCCTACATGGTGTCAGCAGGGACTGGGGACATTTCAGCTCATGGGCCAGAGGAGTTACTGCACCACAGGAGCAGTCAGAGCTGTCACGGGCACCGTCCCTAGGCTGGTGCAGGGCCTGGAGGTCAGCTTGAGCACTCTCGCCTTTGCCCCTGACTGTCAAAGAGAAGGACACAAAGTCACAAGCTCTTCTGAGTGTCTCCAGCTTTTAAGAACTGATCAACCGCCCTTCGCTGGGAACTGGTAAGCCAGCAAGGGCAGCCAGTCAATGAGTTACGCTTAAATATATTTGTACTCCTCCTCTCACTCTGTGGGTGTTCACAGACCAAGACCGACCTGCTATTTTTTTCCTGTAAATGAGATCTGAGTGGGACTTGGTAGCAGTCACAATTTTCTCATTATTAGTGTTACTGCATGTGTAAGACACACTTGTAAAGAGACACAGAACCTCAATAGTTTTCAGATAGAGGCACCAAGACCTTTTGGGTTTAGTGTTTCTTTTGCCATTTAATTAAGAGTTAGCCATATTCCCAAGAAGGCAGCAAGCCCATGGCTAGGTGTTGACCTGTTTTCCTGTAACTTGTTAACTCTAGCATTGACCTGTTAAGATTACTACACAAAACCCACTATATAAAATACCACAGCAAAACTACTACTTGCTGAAAATACAGGGCTCTGCTCCCAGGTAGTGGGAACACTCTAGGCCTACACCAGAGAGACAAATTTGCCCACAACATTCATAGGGAAAAGCACATCACTTGAAACTGTACCAAACATTAAACAGAGCAGAAACATGGGTAAATATTCAACTGTCGAAATTCTTTTTACTCATTATGCAGTTGTTAAACAATGGGAAGTAAACCACTGAAGTCATTCCAAGTTAAGGGTGGGCACATGCCCTTGGGACCACACCCCCACAAGATAACTTCATGATAGCAAAGCCACACATAACAGTTAAAAGATTCAAAATCAGTCTTTTCAACATTTGGTGATAATTCAAAATATTCTAGGGTATGTGCAAGATGGATGGATAAGATGGATTAAAAAACCAGATTTTTTAATAGGCCGGTGCTTTTAAAACGTTCCTGAATTTAGTGCAATATAGAGATGATCACTCATCAGAGACAATGCTGGCCATTAGTATGACCAAAGCTGAGAAAAAATTATATTGCTGTGTAATAGGAAATATACTTAGCTATTGTACTTCTGAAACAGCTGTCGGCATAATCGCACATGAACATTTCAACAGCTGGAATAACTGACATTAGAAAATGTGATGCTGTGGCTATCTCTTGAATGAAAACAAGCATAGGACATGTGGAAAATGAGGTGGGAGGAATAGAAAATCTCTGGGGCAAGGCATCATACTGGTTCTTTTCTTAATCTTGCTAGGTATCTATCCTGAACATTGCCAAGGGACAGTACACAAGGCCTGAGGGTCCTTTGGTCTGCAGCAGAGAAGCAACTCCCATGCTCTGCCTCATCTCCTGTGACATTTAGAGGATATAATCTGCACAGTTGATGAAAGCACAGGCTTCCATGCTCTGCTGGCGCATGCCAGCCTGGTGAACTTCTTGGTGCCTTTCCTTGGCAGGTGGAGTCCCCACTCTTTGTCCTCTTTGGGAGGGAAGCATGCACCTTGCCACACATTGCACCTTGCTAGGATTGCTCACGCTCTCCAGTTTCTCTTCTTACGTTCCTGTGGTGTAAGGTCAACAGTTTCCACTAAAACAGAAATACAGAAAAGTTAGAACCAAGCTGATGAAATACTTTGAAAGCAAGTATATGTCTTATCCTTTTCAGTAAAGGTAGATGGCACAGAAAACCTTTCAGTGTTGTCAGTACAGTTTCTGACAGTGCTCAGTATTGATTGCAAAAACGCATCTGTCCACATAACTGCTTCAATAAAGCATCTCACTTTCAGAAGTTAAAACGTCCATTAAACTCATTGGCTACACTTCAGCTGCCTCTCAAAGTAAAGTGGAGTTTTCTGTTACTTTCTCTAACCCTATTTTCCTATTTTTATGTACCTGTTAAATCAGCACTGCAAAGGGACTGGTGTTTCATTGCAGTCAGGTTTTCTTGTGGCAGGGGGGCATTGGAGGTGTCTTAGTCTGGTTTGGCCACAGGTTGGCTGTAAAAAGCACTGCTGATTCGGGGGCTGGCTGAGAAATGGCTGCTAACAGAGTCTGCTCCTTGCTTGCTCCTACAGCTCCAGGTCCCACTACTGATCTGTCAATTTGAGGGGATTATGTGGGAGGGCTACAGAGCTGCAACTGCAAATGCTTCTTACTTTTCCTAAACTTTGCAGCATTTATTAATTTTTTTTAAGAATAGTGCTTTCCTATGCAAGCCTATAAGCTATGGGCCAGATCCAAAGCTGCTTCAGTGGCCTTGATCAGTCCCTAGCAGTGACACCCCAGCCCTGGACATTTACTAGGTGCCTGCAAGGAAGAGTTGGGTGCTGTGTATGTGTGCAGAGATTCCTCAAAGAGGGTTTCTCTCTTCCATGAGCTACGGAGGCCATGATGGTTATATCCAATGGAGTGGTCATTGACAACCATCTGAGTATTTTGGCAATTGTATTAAAACTGTATCTGCAAGAAAGTGATACATGGGGATTGGTCCTTCCTACGAACCTTCACTGTTCAAGCAAAATGATTTTAATAAGACGATTTAGCAACAAAGTATTAGATTTCTAAAACCCCCAAGCAACTACCTAAAAGGCTTTACCACAAGCTGCCAAACATATAATCCTTTCATATGGATTATAATTAGCTATTTTTTGTCTGGAGCTTTGGAAATGTAACATGCAGAACATGGCTGTAAAGAGTTCATTTTCTGGTGGGACCTGGGTAGCCCTGCTCTGGGGGTGGCAGAGCCATTGCCTGCAGGGCTTTCTGCCCGCTCCCATCTGGCACCGCTGCTTTGAGGTGCTGGTGGTGGGAGAGGACCAAAGCCATCTATGGCTCCAGCTGATCCACAAGAGCAGTCTAAAATCTTCCACTTTCTTCCTGTTCTTTAAGTGTGATGTTCTTCCTTCTGACTCAGCCACATGCAGTGTCTTTCTGATATATTGATATAAAAGCCTTAAACTTTAATGCTATTGATTGTAGATTTTAAAGAACTCTCAGAAAATGTCTTTAATTATTTAAAAGGAAAGCTCTAATAATAACAGCATGCTATATATGGCTAAAGTGAGCAGTGGCAACTTGATGGGTATTTCTTTTTTAAATGCATTGAAGCAGAATATCAACTTGGTGTTCTATGAAGACCTGAAAGTCTGATGGAGCAGGAACACAAAGTGACTCAGCTGGTGTCAAACCATTTCACTTGCCCTGTGCGCATTTGGAGCATTTTATCAAATCTGGTGCCATGAAGTGAATGGCCTCAGAGCCGGAGAACAAGAAGTGTGTTCATCAAGTGCAGGTCCCACGGAGCAAATCTGCTCTGTCCAAGTGCTGTAGTGAGTGCCAGAACTCTGTGAGTGAGCGCAGCAGGCAGACGGACGTCAAAACCACTCTCCGTATCTGAATGAAGAGGCTGTTACAGGCTCATCCTTCCTCTCCCAAACAGATGATACAGGCGTCCCGCCGTCTTTGGTGTTTGTACATCCCCCTGGCTCTGTTTCCCCCAGGGTCGGGAGAAGATTTTGCCCCTCAGTGCTGACTCAATGGCACAGAGGCTTTGTCATCTCTTCCGGAAGCATAAATTACTAAACCCTTTTTAATAAAGAAAAGTGGAATTTAACATCACACCACCAGGGCCTATCAGTAAGGGATTGTTAACAGAAATATTGCAGCAAATGTGATTGACAAAGGAGATAGTAGGTTGTTAATTTGAAAGTGTTGTGATTACTTGTCAGTCTTAAAAGTGTCTTTCATAAGATTGGCATACAGTAGATTGAATTACTACTCTATTAATGTCTTGATCTTTTGTAACTTCAGATTTCTTCACATTCACTGGCACTTGTAAAACTGTAAGCATTACATCAGAAATTGTCAGTGTAATTATATTATTTGATTAAAAGTCTGGCAAACAGATAGTTGTTACAAACTGCTTAGGGTAGAATAATAATAATAATAATCTGTAATTATGTCCTGCTGTAAATGAAGGGGAAGTGAATGAGGTTCATAGTACAATATGGGAACAATTACCTTTAGACTTTACATTTCTCAGCAGAGTACACATTTAAAAATTTGAAGCCAGTGGCCTCAGAGAACATTTATGTACCACTTGTGAACATTAAGCCCCTTTTATAACACTGGTGAAGGCAGCATGGGTGAAGGCAGCGTGGGTGGGTCCCGTCCCAGTCTCTCGGGAATTGATGGCAGTTGTCTCCTAATGAGAAAGGCACTGAAACTCAGCACCAATGTCACGGTGGAGTCCCCGCTGAGAAAATGACACCAACAGAGAAAAAAGTTCCTCTTTTGGTAAGGTGCATGAATATAAAGAGACTTATAATTGGATTTCCTTAAAGACTTGGAGAACTAACACTCTTACAACTCTTCACATTGAAAGGAAGTTCTTTTAAATTCTATTAGTTCTCCAGCCTACGTTTTTTTAGAAAAGTAAGATGTACGGCTTCTGAAGAAAACCAGGAACAATGAGGTGAGTGGTATTTGCATTCACAAGTTATTCTGTGGTGGCACGTTGTCATCTTTTGTTGAAATATCACAACTTTCAAAAAGACTCCTTTGAAGCTAAAGAATTATATTTCATCTTGTTTTCTAAAAAGTTACACTGAATACACACTTTGAAATGACAACGTGAGATATGACTGCCCTTTAGCATTGGTCTGTCACCTAAGGTGCCTGTGTTCAAATCAAGGTCATTGTGTTTTCTCTCATCTGTGGATCATCAGTCCGTGTCCACACCACTGGCATCCCAACATTTGGTATGAAGGACCACGACATATTGCATTTGGACGATGAACAAGAGTGAGCTAATAAGGGCACTAGATTTAAATACCAATCTCTGCATTGAATGGTTCCTCAAGATCAAAGTTAAAATCGATGCAGGGCTATGTGCCACGTAGAATTAATACTCTGAAAGGTTGAAAAGAAGTTTTAAATATCTGAGGAATGTAGTGCTAAAAGACTTCTGGGCTCACTAATCAGTAGGAAGGCATGGTCTCAAACTTTTAAAACAAAGCAACCACAGTAGAATTATGAACCAAGAGACGCCTCCAGTCTAGAAACAGTTTCTTCCCTTAGGCAAATCAAGAACAAATGGCAAGAACAGAATACAACCAGGCTTAAAATGAGCATTAAGAGTGCATTAGGAGCGTGTCCCAGCTGTAAATGCGGCCAGACTAGGGATAGTCTGAATTAAAGAAATGTGTATGGGATTAACATCAGGTCCTCTGGATTACCTGTTCCTCTCTACTGCCTGTAGGTTTTCACCCTGGTCTGCACTGCCAACTAATGTAGGCACAACCAAAAAATATTTAAATATTTCAGTGAAGAAGCCCAGTGAGCTGCTTTGTGTATCCTAGATTTTAATGTACTCATTTACTGTTTCACTGCAATCATCTTATTAACTGCTGTTTCTTCATTAGCTAAAGGAAAAACAGTAGATTTTGGGAAACTTCTGAAGCTTGTTTTATTACTCTGGTAAAAATGTTTTGTAGTCTTTTGTAAGTGACATATATATATAGGGAAGCTGGCTACTAATTTTTGTTACTTTTGGGCTAAATCCTGGACTTCTTAAACAGGCAAAGCTCCGGTCTGGAGTACTTATGAGAAGAAATAGTGCCTGAGCCAGCATTCGTGGCAGTGACTTTGACGGCTCTCTGGTTATGGTGCCCAGTGAGCGTACTGCTTTCCAAGAACTGCCCAAGGTCTGGCAGAAACGTGTTGTTTCAGGACTGACTTGCTCTTAAAGATGCATCAATTTTTCTCTAAGTGCTATTCCATTAAGAAGAGCTGCAACAGATGCTCTGACTTTATGATAGTCTGGAGTCTGGAGACTGGAAACATAGACCATTCAGCCATTAGGAAACTGCACATTGATTAGGAGAATTTGATGCCTTGCCAGCTTTCCAGATTTCATATATGACTCTGAATAATCACAGGGACAAATCCATAAATTAGCACATTAACCCCAGTTGAAGTTCCTCTCGCTTTGTCATGGTTCATCTAAGCAACGGCTTCTGGCCTACACAAGGTATCTCTGTCTCACAGAAAGAAAGATCCATCTCACCTGTTTTCCCAGGCAAGGGAAAATGATTCACCCTTTGCAAGTGCTGATCATTTTTTGCTCAGCTACTGAGGGATCCTTGCCCATTGAGTCAAGGATGCCTTCCTCAGCCCCCAGGTCCCTCAAGCGAAGTCTCTGCTTTTATATTACCAGGTTTCTCAAGTCCTCCTTTGCACATGGGTAGAGCATGCTCATTGCATACTGTTGTCATTGGAAGGACCATGGGGGTGCCAAGCATTTCATTGCCCAAATCCCAAGGGGATCTGGCCCTTCTCTCCCAGCTGGGAACCCATCATCTCTCTGTGTGACAGTGTCTTATTTGTACAGTCAAGATAATGACACTACCCCGTCCCACAGGGATTTTGCAAAGAGAAATCTATGGATACAGTCCTTGAGATTAGCAGAAAGACTGTGATGATTGAGACCATATAAACACCCAGATAGATCTCATAGATAAACAGCTGGTTAGGACATTGGGAGGGATTTAATTCCCCCCTGAGCAACTAAAGTGAGAAAAGGCCATAGTTACAACTTGCAAAGTAAATGAGAGAAAGTAAAACTGAACTGTACTGGATTTTACTCTGCTTAAATGAGAAAATCTGGAGATTCTGTAATTAGGTAGTGAATTCTCTGATACATTCAGTTGCTTTTACTACCCAGTGGTTTACAAAATAGGAGTCATCTCTGAGACCTATCGCGATGAGTTTAAATAAACCCAGTGCCAATTAATATGAATGGAAAAGGTTGTACCCGAACAATCACAAGCCTGGAACAGTAACACCATTAGCACTGCCATTAATGGAGAAATCATTGCTGAAATACCTGCAGCAGAACTTGCTTGAGATTTAAGGAGGAATTACGTAGCCCACTAGTGCTTCTGTCTCTAAAGGTCAGCTGTGGAAAGAGATGGTCAGCAGAAAATGGCTAGAAAACTTATTGCAGTGGATATTAGAAATTATGATAATTTTTAAATCAGCAGAACAGAAGGTACAAATATTATGACTTGTGGTCACATCCTGTGTTACTCCATTTCCACTCTCCTAAGCTCTTCTATGTGATATTGTGAGTCTGAGTCAAGTGAGCAGACATGCTTGCTCTTCTGAGACACTCTGAAATCTCATGGCACCTCTTCTGCCCTCATGGGATAGGACTGGGGCAGTTTGAGCAGCCAGGACCTTGGCTCAGTCATTGCAATGCCTCAGGTGAGCAGAGCAGCCCTGGCGATGGTTACTGGTGACCTGTGCCAGGTCTTAGCGCACGCTGCCTCTGTCGCAGTTACCGCCATAGAGCATGGATGGCATCAGCTGCTGGGGCTCTCTCTGTGTTCTGTTTATTTGGGCTTCAAAACCTGTTTTTCTTAATGCAACCCTGTTTTTTATTCTCATGCTTTCACTCACTTTCATTCCGAAGCCCATAAGCTTGCATTTATTAGAACTGAATTTTTCTTTTGCATAATCGATCTGTGCTATAATACCACCATTGTGCTGGTATCGAACGAATCTTCGTTCCATCCCTGCTTATTTTCTTTACCTACAGAGAACCACTGTGTGTAGCTAGCACACATTAAAGCCTATCTGCAAGAAGTTGAGGTTGCTGCTTGTGTCAGTCCTAAGATGAGTGAGAGGGTAGGAGGACAGAGTCCAGAGGGCACAAAGAAGTAGAGAGGGCCTTTTCAGGCAAAACAAGAGAGTGCCATATCCCACTATGGGGGTTGAGTCCAGACAGTGTGTAAGGTTGACTGATTGCATATCTGCATGATGCTGGACATTGTACAAATGTACTGTAGTTTCTCTAAGCCCTCACAGCCAATGGTCCTCGTTTTGTGCTAAGCTATCGTGCTTTCATGATATTTCAGTTACTTGTATTTACAACCCCTCTGCACAGGTAGAGCTCTTCACATCTCTACTGCCCACCTCTTGACAAATGCCAATTTGCCCTCATTTAGCTGCTAGAAATTATTTTATTGGCCTGTCACTGACCATGTTACTCCTCTTTACGTATCTCCATTGTTTTCATCTTCTCTATTACATCAAACATAACCTACTCATCTTTGAGTTTTTTTCTTACCTATTCTCTCCTGTAAGGTCAGTTCCCAGATCTGATGGCTTTTATTCTAAGTGGTGAGTAGTTTCACAGAAGCAGTAAATTATTTTGGAGGAATAAGAGGCTGATGAAGGTCTCTGTCTTTACCTACCCTGCCTCCAGAGCATTATAAATTATTTCAGGTGTATTGACAGGAAGGATTTATCTCACCTAATGCAGCCATCTGAAGCTTATTTTATCCTGAGATAAGTACACAGGTCATGTGCCTGCTCTCTGGGGTTTCCTAGTTTACTTGGGCAGTACAGGGAGTTTAAGGGAGCAGCTTAAACCCAGAAACAAGATGTAGTGCCTGAGGGTGAGCCAGAAGCATCCTAACTGCATCCCATCATCTTCCCTATAGCACCAGCCCAGTGATAACCAGGCAAGTTTTGGACTCTTCTATGTTTCTTCTGCACCAAAACTGCCCCTGCGGTAGTGGGACTGTGTGGGAAGGTTTCAGAGAGTTTTGAGTATAGAAAGCATCTGAGATGGCTTTTGCAAGTGAAAAAAAGTGATAGGATTTTTCTCCTCTCTTCCAAGGCCCATTCTTTTCTTCTTCTTCTTTTTTTTCTTTTTTTCCCCAGAGTTAATGTATTTCTGTCAAATCAATATCGTCCAAATTCCCATTAAAAAGTGTCCGTGAGTCCTGCTTGATATCAGCTTTCCATTCATTCATTTTTTTAAAATGAAGCAAGTATTTACAAGAATATCTGTGCCTTATATGTCAAACTTACAGTCTGCATTTAGTGTCAGGGATCATTTGACAAACCCAACCAGTTAGATCCAACAATATTCCAGAAATATTACCTGTATACTTTAACTTGCACCTCTGATTAAAAATACCAGAATAAAAGACTCCTTAATCGATAGTTTCTTCTCATCGTTTTCTTAATTTGCAACTAGTAACAAAAATTAAGGTTGTATTGGAAGTTCACCTCAAAGATGAGTCTCATCTAGTTTCTATATGAGTTATCCCCAGAAACCCTGTTAATAAAGTGAACAGAACAGGAGGGGCAAAGAGGGGAGCATCACTACGTGAGGCAGGCATTTGCAGAGAGCCTGGGGAAGACTGCAAGCCAAGGCTCAGCGCGCAGATATGACAGCATCCTCAATTTCCAGCAACTGGTGGTTTTCTTCAAAATTTTGCCAATAAGGAACAAGTGGGTCATAAGTTCAAGAATCAAAACTACCAGCTTAATGACTGGTATATATATTACTACTTGAAACCGAGATTACAATTATCAACGACAATCATGTTTCCAGAAGACATCTTGTTCTGCCAGCAACTGATTCCCAAGAGATTTTGCCACATACAAAGTATATTTCTGGAGGAAAATGATGTGGAAGCCGAGATCCCCAGAGCTGGGTGTGCAATAAAGATCAATCTGTTTATCCCAGGCTCTGACACCCTGTAATTTCTGTGCATGAGATGACTGTTTCTGCGGTAGGAGGTGTACAAGGTGGTTGCTCCTCGAGGGGCAGCAGGGGCCAGGAGCTGGTCTGGGAGTCCAGGATAAGCCCCTGTTTAATGTGGGATGGGAAGGCAGCCGCTGGGGAATCTGTGTATTCTGTGCCCAGAGTAAGGCTGGATGTGGCCTTGATGAGGGGAGGACAGATGCTTTAGACAGTGGTGCTTGAAATCGTGGTGGTTCGTTTGTGTAATATTGCTCTGGCTGGGCTCCTGCTATAGTGATCCCATCGCCATGCGATTCTGTAAGGGTGAGCATGCCTCATGCCCAAGTGACTAGCAAAGAACAGCTGCAGCATGCCACGCTTTCCAAAGCCTTCTGGGGAACCCTGCGCACACGTCCTATTTCCTCCAGCCCCTTGATGAAGTGGCACAAAACAAAATCTGATTTAAAGCTTCCATTCACTTGCCTTCATAGGCCGGGGTTTCATCCGAGCTCTCACGCCATGTTGCTTATCACATGTGACAGTCCAGACTTGCATCTCCAGGACATGAAGGGCCACATCCTGCAGCCGTTCTCATTATTTCACCCAAGTTAATAATGCCTCTCTCTGTATGGGAGGCTTTTTTTGCATGGAAAAGTGAGGAAACACTTTGAGCAATGTGATTTTCAAGATATTATATTCATTATTTTCTCATCAGTGTAACAGGCAGATTCTCCCATGATACGACAAAAGCATTAATGGAGATTACAGCTGAACAGTTTCCTTTTACCAGAAATGGCCCTTTATCACTGTCTCCTACCTCCTTCTGCAATATTCTGTGGTTTTGACAGAAACTTGGTTTCTGAAATCTTAAGGAACGGTATTAAATACCACTTTTGTGACTTCTTTTCATTGTGCATTCGGCTTCCTCTTTCTTATTCTGAAAAGAGAAGTCCTGATTCTGTTGTAGGATCTGCATAACACGAACAGCAAAGGGAGCAGGAAAGCATCTGGGAGAGCCTTTCACAGGTTTTTCTTCTTATTCTTCCCTCCTCCTTCTCCTGTTTGAGATTCTCCACGTGTTCTTCCACTTGCCATCAAACAAACAACCGTCGTGAAACTTAAACTCTGCTCTAAAAACAAGGGCCTTCAGGCTAAATCAAAGTGTTAAATATGCTACCACAGCCCTCCTTAACTTCATTCAGAGTTGATTGTATAGATCTAAAGATAAAATTTCTTTTTCAACTCATATATATTTGAGACAGCACCAAAATGCATTCTAGAAGAGAAAAAAAAAGGCTGAGGTTTTCATTTTAGAAGCAATTTTTGGGAGTGTTATCCTAGAAATTTGCTGTTGTTCTCCCCATATAGATGTATTATAAAAAGGCATTGCCACATATGTAGCAATGCCTGGAAGCATGATACAAAAGAAAAGTCAGGCAGATGCCACCTATAATTATTGTTTCAGCCATTTAAAATTTCTTGAAATGCCCAAGTATTTGTACTTTTTACCTCTGCTATTTTGGCTTGTAAATAGGACTGTTTAAAACACAGTAAAAAGTAGGACTGAAAGTGTCTGAATGAAGGAAAAGATGCCCACTCAACTTCCTTCACTATCATTTCTCCCAGTTTCCACCTACATTTCAAAATCAGAACCTTCCTCTACCTCAGATCCCAAAGTTGGCTGCACTGAATTTTCCACACTTGATTCATTTTCTTCTGTTTTAAGAAGCAGAAGAAAAAAATGCCATGTTCTTGGTGGAGAGGTACAGAGTGGATATTATCTAAACTTTCAGTGAATCACAGCTGACAGTGTTGCTATTTCTAGGCCAGAGAATCACTCTTTGAACAAAATGCAATCGCTGTGTCTTTTCAACCTGCGCTTCAGCAGAGTGAAACAGCAGGATTCCTGTACTGTATAATAACTGTCAGAAACAATTTCTGCTCTGTAAGTGAGGTGAAGCAAAATGTCAAAATATTTGAATACATTTCATTGAGGATATCTTCTTTTAAATTAATGAAAGCTAGAGGAAGAGAATCCTATTCTCTCACATAATAAATATGCATGAAACAGTGGGGCCAAGTGAATTCTAATAAAGCTGGGTCTTTGCTCGTTAATGTGTTAGAGAACCACAACAATAAAACACAATAATTATTAGTTAAAGAAATGCCAGCATTGGCCTTTTACCAACACTCCTGAACATATAAATCGCAATAAATTTAGGCCGTCTGAAGGCGCTGCGTTAATTACCATATTTTATAAAATGGCTTGGGTAGAGGGGAGCAATCACAGTGACTGAGAAGGATCCCAGCCCGAGTGTATATATCTCGTTATAAGTACAACTGCATTCCTTGGAAATCATTAGCTGACCTGCGTTATCGCTGCTTTTATCCAGAGAAGAATGTTAAGGAAAGTTTATTAACACCGTCTCATAGCTTTATAGGGTTTTCTATCCCTGCAGATCCCGAAGTACGTTATGAAGAAAATTCTCGAGATTTTGCAAATGCCTAGACTTGGGATTCTATCAATAATATTATATCGAATTTGCAAACAATTATCTTTGCTCCTACTTGGTGCTTACAAACACAGCCTGGAGAAGGCTGCATGGGTTAACAAGTCTTATGCCCAGTGACAAGCAGCCACGCAATGGATTTGTGTCCGAGAGGATGGGTGAACCCTTTCGGATGATTTAATACCACATTCAAGAAAGCTGTTGAGTGTCACAAGAAGAGAGCAGCGACGGTGAAAGGCACAGCCTGTATCTGAAGTCCTGCAACAGTGAGAGAATTACATGGAAGCATCTCAGCAACTTTAAGATGTGTCTCAGTCTTATATACCATAGGCAAGTCAGCTCCCTGTTTTCCTAGAGTCCCTGTCAATCCCACATGGGGCATCAAAGCACCAGGATCATGGATGCAACATTTCCAGTGCAACATTTCATCCATAGCTATAGCCAGTCCAAGGTGATGCAGAGCAAAGTAGAAAAAACCTGTCAGAAGCCAAACTGTATGCTGAGGAAAGGAAAAAATATCCACAGCCCTACAGGTCACCTGTGGAAACCTAAACAGAACACCAATGTTAAATAAGACCGGTGACATTTATGTTTGTACATGTGTAATTCTAGCAAGAGGAATATGGATGCCCATAAAATCCTCCCTTCAGTTTCCTGAATGAGGGTTCTCGGTGACTGTATAGAAATGCTGAAGTGGCTCCATCATTTAGTGGCTGGAAGAAATAATGAGCGCAATTAATAATGAGATAGGCACATGTACGCACACACACACATACAAAGGTAGGAATTCTCCATGACAGTGAAAATAAGACTGGCTCCAAATTGATTCAGGATTCATTAGCTCACAGAGCTCACTATGTCATATCATGAGATAAGAGTTCAGCACTATTTATTGTTCTACTGCCACAACGCACTAAAGCGTTGCTTCTTCAGTTGGTGCTAAAAATGTTATCATCTGATAAAGCTCTTCTATAATAATTTTAAACTTGTTTTTTAAAAAGTATTAATGTGAGTATCAAATACAGATGAACTGCTCTCTAAAACACCGATCTTTCCATAAATTCCCATTCTGCTTGGCATTTTATCCTTTGCCTCTTTAGGATCCCTGAAAAAATCTCTAAGGAGGTGATCAGACTCTGCTAATGAACAGGTTAATTCAAATTACCATAGCGTTTTGCAATGCAAGCCAGAAACCTCTGTTAAAAAATATACATTTGTGCAAAAATGGAAAATAACTAGGTTGTGTGGTTTTCTGCTGAAACTAGTATCAGTCAATAACCTTGTTCTGAAATGTTGATCAAATTGGTTACATTTCCAACCTCTGCTAGTGCAGGAGATGAAATCTAATAAATATCTATCTAGATGGCCAGATACTGGAAGGCATTTTGATAGCAGTCCAGCATGTAATGACAGATTACAGTTTCTTGCCTGTGCTGAACGCACTCCCAGTTACTCCAGTTCTACCAAAAAGCATTAGTGTTAATATGGTTTTTTTTGCATCTATCCAATGCAATTCCACTGTAGAGAAAAACAGAATTGAGATTACACTCATTGTTTACACTCTTAAAATGCCCAGGCAATTTTATTTTGAAGGCAAATGATAGCAAATAAATATTGTTGTTTCCTTCCAGACAAAAACTTCCTCATTTGTGAGGATTCTGGTTGCTGATGTGATTGCTGGGCTGTATTATTTAAAATAACGTAGCTGGAGATTACAGGTTTCTTTGGTAATAACTGGGATGAAATTACAAACCATTTTGGTGGTGTTCAGAGGAAGATAATGGCAACCCTTGGTAATGTACAGCAGTCTGCCAAAATTGCTGAAAAGAAAGAGGAAATTTCATCTAATCCAAATAAATTGAGTGTGGGGAATATCAGGGTTTCTGGAAAATGCTTGTTTTAGTTCTGGTGTGTGGCAGGTAGCTATCCAAGATGAAATATATATTTCAGCTCATCTTTACCATAGCAAATGCAGGATTGGTCTCAATTGTGTGTTTGCAAGTATTTTGAGTAAATTCAATAATCATTGTTGCCTTGCTTTCCTCATTGTTTCTTTCTGTTCACCACTCAGCCTTATCTCTCTCTTCTTCTTGTGTTTTCTCACCCTGGGGATCGAGGGTTTGTCACTAATATGGCTTAATACCTCCTTCATTACTCATTTTTGATTCTCTTCTCCATCCCATTAAAACTCTGGCTAATTAAAACCTCTGCTGTATATAATATCCCTTGCTATGGGCTTCTTGGCAATTGCTCCTTTACCTACTTACATTGTATGCACCCTGTAGTTGCTTATGCACCTTGCTCACATACAGCATTAAAACATCTGTAAAATTTTTAATTTTTAAAAATCTGTACTTAAATGATGTTGTCTTTTATTTGATGATTACACAGGTATTAGTGGTTGTTATGTTCCTTTCTTGTTGATAGCAATGAATGACTTAAAAAGTTTGGCTTTCAGTTAACTTTTTAACTAGTTTCAGACATACGCACACAAGGGTAACACTTTGCTTTGGGAAGAACCAAGATAGCATGTATACAAATAGCTTAAATTCATTGAATTGTACATTTTTTAAGCGTATGAAAGAATATGCTCCTTAGTATGCATTAGGGAGCAACCATTTGCAGCTCAGATGACAGTAGTTTTTGCTGTTACTGTGGCACCAAAGAATAGGCAGTGTTACCATAAGCCTTCCAAAAGCCTAGTGTTTTGATTTTTACTTATTTAAAAATGTTGATGGGATTCTGTTTGCCTTTTCCAGAAAATGCTCTACCAAGGAGAAATTCAACCATATAAACATTTGGAAAAGTAAATATTTTGACAGAGTCATAACCTTTCCTTATGCACTTACAAGAAAACAGTATCACGGACTTGAATGTGGGAGTACAATACACAGTGGAATATAGATGATTTTGAAGAAATATATAAGGAAGCAGGTACCATAGGACTGCTGTTGCCTTTCTTGTAGGCTCCCAGTATCTCATAAACTCCAAGTCTCTCTCAGAACTCAGAGCAAGAGCTGATGAATATAATTGACCCTATCACAATTTAAATTTCCTGGATGATGTGATGTAGAAGGTTTGGATCGAATCTATTGAAGCAGGACAGCAAGTTTGGATCAATGCTCTTTCATATTACTGTAACAGTTGAGCATCAAAATTCCTGTAAATATTTCTTGTGCAGTTGCCAGTAATTAGCTGTGTAAACCACAAACAAATATCTTTAAAATAATTTAAATAGTGAAATCATGTGCCTTCCCTATGATTCTCACTCCTCCTTTTATCTTTTACTCTTTCCTACCACTGTCAGTGTTTCCTTCATCACTTTTCCTTCAGTCCTTATCCAAACACATTTGGTTTTGAATGCTGGATGTTCCTCAGGTCTGTGGTCTCTGTAGAGCCTTGCATTTAAGTGACCAATGGAGTGTAGCGCCTGGAAGTGGGACTCCAGCTGCTGGATCTATAAACTGATTGGAAAACACATCATGTTGCTTCTTGGAAGAGGGCTGGGATGAATAGCAACGAGTCGCAAAGTGAGGCCTTTGTTTTGGGGAAGATAATATTTTGGCTGCCTGGGACAGTAAAACCTGAAGGTGGTTGTGTGCTAAGACACAGTTGAGCTTTCCTTTAAAATTACCTCAGGTTCATAGAATCATAGAATCATAGAAGGGTTTTGGTTGGAAAAGACCTTTAAGATCATCAAGTCCAAACATTGAACCAGCCCTTCCTTGTTCAGCACACACATGCGTGGACTGCGCACGAGCACATGGGCACACAAAGGGCTGTGTCTGCACTGGCCCAAGGATGATTATGGCGAAAACCTTCAGAGGACAGTAACTACGTGCCAAAAGCTGTGTCAGTTCCCCAACAGACCCTTTTGCTTTTAAACCTGCTTCCTTATGAAAGTAACCCAGGCTTTTGTGCATTTGCTTTGTAGGTCACTAACCACAGCACACTACTTTCTTATTTTCACAAAGAAATGTGGGATTTTTCTTTTTTATTGAAGTCTTTCAAATAATCAGAATACTCTAGTGTTTTGCAGTATGCCCAGAAAAACTTATTTGGAGATGGATTAAGTACTTAAGTGGTTTGGTTAGTGATAGGGTTCTACAGCCAGGTGTTTCCTATATTACTGTATATGCAGTCACCTAAAGGCTGCCAGAAAGGGCAGAAAGCAACAACCAGCTTTCTGAAATTTCCTAAGTTACATCGTCTGTTTTGCCATAGGAATGTTGTATTTCTGGTGAGTCACATTTGTCATATATGTCATATATCCAGTGAGTCAAATGTCATATTCCCAGGGAGTGTGCTCTCTTACAGGAGACCTGGGGCTTTTTCTAACTCCCTAGAAGCATAAGTAAACCCAAAACTTCAACTGTAAGAGGAGCCCGAAGTTGAGCCAGATACAGGAGTGATTCTCGTCACCCGGGTAAGTTTTAACTCATCGAGATGTAAAAAGCAAACAATGATGCAAAGGCAAATAAATTCCTCCCAGATGGAGGATTTTCTCTGTTTGACACAGATGTACAAAGAATCCCAATGAAAAATCTGTAAACTGCACAAAGAGAGATTTCCCTAATTGTGATGTTTACTTAACTTGAAAAAAAAAAGTTGCTAATGAAAAATTATCCATAATACAGGTATTCTGATGAGCAGAAAAAGTGGTAACTAAAGAGAACCATCAGGAACAGCAAAATGCAAATTAGCTGTGGAATTGATAATAAAAAAGTCTATAGGATCTGAAAATGAATATACAGTAGAGCAGCAGAAGCGAAAAGAAAGTCTTGGACTCTCTAAGAAGGATTTTGGTGCAGACATAATTCAGGAAAGAATGAATTCATTTAAGGCACTTCCTTAATCATAAGATTCCGTCTTACAGGAGAAACGAGACCTACAAAAATAATTAGGGGCATGGAGTGAATTCATTTACAAGGGGAAAGATAACTAGTTATCTTTGGTAGGTGATGATTAAGAGTGGGAGAGGGATGCATAATAAGAATTTACAAATATTAGAGGCATAAATATACAAAAAACAGACTATGAATATGCAGTAAAGTATTTTTAAATCCAAGGACCAATGTTTGGGCTGTAGGTGACTTATTTGCTAAGGGAAAAAACAGATGATATAAAATCTTTTTCTAGGTAGGTTACTGGTTCAAATCTGTCACTGGCATGACATGACTTTATAATCTAAAGACTATTTAGGATTCAGCTTGAAATAAATTTACTTTGGTTTCAGGAGAAAGTGTCTTCATTACAAAGACTGAAACCTGGGCCAGGACTGCGGCTCGTTGTCCCTACAGAGCAGCAAAGGACACATCCAGCCCCTTCCCAATGCTGTGAAAGTGGGGGACATTGGTGTGGGAAGTGGAAGGAGCCTTTCACCATCCCCGTGCACTTGCACCTTTACTGGGTGCAAGGAACATTGTCCCCTAGGAGTGTCAGGATCTTATTTGTGAGATGCTGTGCAGGTAATTAGTGAAACAGAATGTGATTTTATGCACCCAGATTTCTGTAAAAAATGCACACATAATAAAGCCAATGGAAAAGGTTTTGCAGGAACAGATTTTCATTTATTGCACTGACATATAGAGTTAAAGGATATGAAATTTCAGACAAATAATAAAAAATAATGTTCCTCTCTAATACAGTCCTAAAGTCTAACAGGAGCCCTGCATCCCCTGCTGACACCTAGACCAGCACTAGGATTTATCAGAAGCATCTCTGCTTAAGGACTGATCCATGTGCTGCACTGGCCAACACCAGCATGACAAAGCAGCACCACAAGCCGGTAGCCTCCTCACTTGCTTCACTAGACACAAATAAAACTCTCCAAATCTACTAAGCAATAACCTGTTTTGTTGCGCAATCACAACCGAATTGCATGTATAGCCAATACATTATCAAATATATCAAATACATACTGTATGGCTTATATGGATTTTCAGAAGGAAGGCTAAGAACATGACAACAAACACCTCTAGCAGGTAGTCTGGATGCTTCCAGCAATGTCTGTAAGTGAATTAACATGCTCTTTCACAGCAGACCAGTAAACACTCCCTGTGGTAGAAATAAAAGCTGCTTTTTAAGCTACCTCAACTTTGACCAAAAAAATTTGCTGTGTACTGCTATACTAGTCCAGGTTATTCGAAATGCCTTTCTCAGAAATGTTGCACATGAGTTTTGTTCAGAACAGGGAGAACAAAAATGTCATCTGCTAAATCTGAGAGAAGTTTGTAGCGTTTCTTTCAGTTGTACACATACTGCATTAGGACTCTTTCAAGTAGGTATTGTTTCACTCTGAAAGGTTAATGAAACACAGAGTTTCAGAGAAAATGGATTTGACAATAAGCTAATCTCCTCTAAGAAATATAGTAGTATATTTAATTTCCCAGTTCTCAGGTTCCTTTCCAGATCATAGCATCTATGCTCCATTTAAGCATGGTTCGGGTTTTATTGTCTTTAATCAAGCAAATCCACCCCGTATCAATTAAGACCTGAAGAATTAGCACTTAGTGTCATAAAGGTATGTATTTTCATTTCATCTACACTGCATAAATTGATTACATAAGGCAATCTGCTCCCCTAATTTTCTGCCCCTCTCCTGCTCCCTCCGTCCTCCCATGTGAGTAATGTGGTTCAGAGCAGGAAAGGTTAGGATTTCAATACCTGTGTGAATGAGGTCTTTTTTAGTGTGATACAAAGTCTCCTTTTATAATTATTTGAAAAAACAGAATAGATTTTTTTTCATGTCTTCTCCTTCACTATAGTTAGCTCTTCTTGGTGTAAAATGTGATCTACCCATGTTTGAATTATCTTTATTATTGATAACAAAAGCTTTTTAAAGGGAAGATGGAGATCCTTGACTGCTACCAGTGATCTAAGCACAGATTTTCTGGCATTTCCCCTAAAATATCAGAGCTTTTTTTCTTTTCTTTTATCTTTTTAAGAATGATGGAGTTCAGGTGATGGGGAGAGATTCTCCTCTGTCCTACCTGTAAGTGAATGCCTGCATCTGCTGGCCACGTGGGTTGAAGTGAAGCTGCTTCATACTTCCTTTTCAGATTAGTCATTCCATGGTTTGGAAACTCTCTTTTCTTGCCAGATTCAGTTCTAATATCTATTTTACTACTTGTTATTCCTCTGCAAAGGCAGTGGTGAACATGCACAGACGGTACAAAAGGCATGCCTGTCCTGGCTTGAAAAGAAGTTGCTTTGCACCAGCTGAAGATTTACTGACAAATGGCTTCTCCACTGGTTTGGTTGGTAACAACCAGAAAAAGAAATGGCTGTTACTCATTTTGCTCTCCATTTTATCAGCATAATAATGCTTGTACTGTTCAAGTCTTCTCTTTCAGTCCTTTGCTGTCAATACATTTCAAACCCAGCATCTAGTGGTACAAGCCAATTAAATCCCAAATTCACTTGTCAGAGCATTCCTTCTATGTGTCTGCCATGTTCTGGAGCCAAGATCTTCAGTTTCTTGGGTTTAGTCCAAGAGGAAACATTAACAATAAATAACTACAAAGATCTCTATGCTGGGAATTAAAACAATATCTATTAAAGGCACTCCACAAAAATGATCTTGAAATGCATGACGTGAAAATTAAAAAAAACCTGTAAGAATATTAAAGCTCCAAAGAAATAAATGGAATGACTGCTGAGAAAAATGGAAAATGAGGTGCCCGGTGTTTTTAAACTGTTCAGATTTTTGGCAACTTGCACAGTAAGTAAATGCTTAAATCAGAAAAATTCCAAACAACTTTCAATTGCCTTCAAGCAGATTTTGGACTCAGTTCTTGGTGTGGACAAATGTCATGAAAGAAAAGAAATCTGGCTCTAAACTATGAAGTATGAGTATTGAAAAAACTTAAATATGCACAATATGTGACTTTCTATTATATTTTTAACATCATTTCAAGGTTGGATACATAATTCATAGCATTTTGGATATCCTGAGAGAAAGTAGAGTGTTGTAAAATTTCTAGATCAGCATCTCTTGGCTTGGGAAAGGACCCATACCTCTGAAAATTTTTCACTTCTCTTAAAACTGTTCTGAATTTAAAAAATCCAATTTAAAAACTCCAATGCTACAATCCAAAGCCCACTGGAAGAAAAAATTTCCCCTTCTTCCAGAATGTGCTCTGAATCTGCCTGCATTGTGTAAGGGAAGAGATTCATTCTTTATATGCAAGTGGCTATTTAGGAATAAAACCGCAACAAAGCAGCATCCGTTTCAGTAATGTTCTCCTTTAGAAAGAAGCAATCACCTCCTTGCAGAAGGGACCACACTCTTTTGGTGGGTTTAGTTGTTGCTGTGTTTTCATCACAGCAGCAGTCACAGACAAAAGATGGGGTGGCAGGCACCACAATGGGTGGGCATCTTTGTTTTGACATTGCGCCAAGCCCTATTTTTAAGGTGAGATGTGGACATCCACTGCCTTGCTCACCTCGTGAAGCCATGGGCAGCTCCTGCAGTGCCTTTGCAGGTGGCTCGTGTGTTGCTCTTATCTCTGTTTGAGACTCCTTCTCGAAGTATCTGGAAGGAGATAAACCTCAACACTAGTAAAGTGTGGTTTTCTTTCCCCTCGGGTGGATTGAATTCTCTGTTTTTGCTGCTGGAGATGAAAACCTCGTTGTATAAATGTATACAGCTCCCCATCGCCACAGCACTGAGGTCAACCTGAGCTAAAATGCGAGATGCCTCTCCAGGCTCACCCAGCCAACAATCACCCTGAAGCCAACCGAAAACCGAGACCCATGCAAACACTTGAGCTGAAATTCCTTTCATCCGTGCTGAAAGGCTTCGGGCGCGGTGTCAGCCGGCATCTCTCGGTTTCACCAGTGCCAGGTGGCTCTGCCGTCATGCTGGGGCTGGCTGGCTTGCTGGGGCACTTTACCCCTCTCCTCACTAGCCCCTGAAAGCGCGGTGTCCCTATGGAAGGGGCACCTACCACCCGCCTCCCCACAGAGGCCGCCGAGGTTGCTCTTCATCACAGTCTGCTCGACAGTTGTCTCTCGACTGGAGGTACTCAGGGAGGCTCTTCAGCGCGAGACCCGGCCGCAGGATAAAAGTCGCACAGTAAATAATAGCTGTTATTCTCAATCCTCTGCACACAGGGTTTAAGGAAGAAAAGAAAAGAAGAAAAGGAGAGTGAGTGCTGTGAAAATAAGTAGTGTACCGCATGCTTAAGATTTTTTTTCTAAATGCTGCTAGAAATGAAAATAAGGAGTAGGTAATGTTCTCACCCCAGGAATGAAATACTCCTTTAATAACTGTTTTCCTCAGTTACTCTTACAGATTTTCAGGGCCTCGTAGTCTTGCAGTTTTTCACATATTGCTGATGGACTAAGATGGAATGGGGCCAGCTGAGTCCACCCAAAGCCCGTTCCTTCCTTCACATAACCCAAGAACCAAGTCAGGATCTCAGAGGACTTCTGGGACACTTTGTCCCTTCCTTGGCACTCCTTGCTTTACCTGACAGACTGATTTACAGCTTGACAACATTATAAACATCTGCCCCAGAGGTTCTTTAATCCAGGCCTTGAAGGCAACTGAAAGTCCTAGATCTACAGTTCCTCCCAACATGCCTTATTTCTTTCTTGTATTGTGAGGATAAGTAGCTGCAACATTGCATGTTGTCCCCTTGCAAAGGAGGTCGCCAAGAGAACAAGCCTGTCTGGGGCAAGAAGGATATCACCTGTACCAAGACAGACTGCATGACTCTCTTCTAAATAACCTTCTACCATAAGTACTATTAGGGCTAGGGAGTGCCAAATTAAGAGCGATGTGAAATCTTTGCAAATGGTGACTAAATGATGGAGACAATAACAATGTAAATAACTTGGTAATTTAAATAGCCAGTTTATAAATAAACCAGAGTCAATATATATTCCTGCTGGTCTCTAAAGAAATTAGACCAGTAAATTCCTGTGAATCACAATAAGGAACATATTTTGTGCATTTAAAATAAATCTCAAAGCTGCATGATGAAGTACTTTTAATTATTGTAGAGTGGTACAGGCAGCAGCTTTATATATTATATCTCTTCAATCAATAACAAAAGAAGTGCTTTGCAGGAACCGATGCTGTACTTTTGCAAGAAAATAAGTTGTATTTCAAATGAAAGAGTCAAATGCTAACCTTAATTTGTCCTTGGTAGTCATTTTATTTGACATGTATCTTAAAATTCAGTTGGTTACCTTGTGAAGGTTAACAGTGCTTAGAAGAATGTATCGTACCTTAAATTGAGTAAAAGTTTGGTAGGTTTTGCATTTTAGTTGTGGCTGATAAGGAGAAAAAATGCAGAAATACTTTTCTTTGAATTTATAAGCAACATGTATGAAAGCAGAGATAATTTCTCTAAACATTCTTTTTATTTAAAAAAATATGAAAGGAACTCTGCGAGGTGGGCACTTGAGAACAGTATTTTATTTTAAAAGAAACGAAAAAATGCTCACAGTAGGCAAAATCCCCAAATGAAGCCTGTAGCCCGTTGCATTCAGCGGGTAGTCTGGATTGTTAGCATAATAGTAAAACTCCAACAGTGACACTTGAAGCAAAACTTTATGCATTTTTAAAGACAGCTAAAAAAACCCCTCCTGAATTCAATTCTTGCATTCTTGTTTTCAGACATGTCATTGGAAAAATAAGACAATATATAGTCTTAGTAACTAATGCTAGCAGTCTGGACTTACCTCTGAACAACTCTGCAGCACAAACACTTGAGAGATATTGGTCCTTTCCAAGGTCATTGTAGATCTGTTTTTCAGAAAACCCACCTTGCTTATAGGTGACTTCACATTTAGATAACCACATCTTTCCTTCTGCATCCCCTTAGGACCCTTTAGGATCATTCTTTTGCATTTGAGTCATTCCTAAAACAAGTTTTGTACTCCTCCTTACCTGAGCAAGTGGTGATTATGCTGTCACAAAGGAAGAGCTTCCTCTGAAATGATTTTGTGGCCAAGATACTGACAGGAGCATCTAGTTAACATTGTCACTGACCAAGCTCAGGGAAACTGGACCTAAGCTTGGGGCAGAGCTTGACCCAGGCACGTGAGAGGGTGGCTCATTTCTACACATGGAGCTACGGTGCTAAACTGCATCAGCTTTCCTTCTCTTAGGAAATAGGTCTTCTTCTCAGGAGAGCCTACAGCTGCTTGCAGCCAGTAGTAGAGGCCCCAGCCAGGAGTGCTTGCACAGATCCTGATATTGACCTGTATTTTGTGCTGGAAATGGCCACTATTAGCTAGTCATAGTGCCTTTTCACACCTCAGGTCCATTTCAAGCTCCAGCTCCAGCTGTGATTACTCCAAACACATCAGAAATGAGCATCTGCTCAAGAGAGATTCAAAGACTTTTTCTCCATTTAACCACCACAGAATATTTCAGCACCTACTTTCTCATTTTTGTCATGTTTAGCACATCTGGCAGAGTCATTGCCCTCATAACAGCTGACATTTCAGTGGCACCTCTGTACCGAGATATCTGAGGAATACGGTAAACTTTGCAGAGAGCATCTCGCTGCCCCTGTGGCAGCAGTTATTGGTGGTACCTCAACGGCACCAGGCAGCATCCAGCCCACACCGCAGAAAGACTGGGGATGGGCAGTATGAAATATGCACTTTTAAACTGACCTGAGGGCTAACATCATCCTGAAAGGAAGTCCTTGATAATTTTTATGGCCATAGCAATTCAGGAAAAAGCCTCTCTATTAGATCTCATTCTAGAGCAGCATCTTCTCAAGGCTGCAACTCCATAGCCAGCGGCTGTGAGGAGGTGTCCTCTGCCCAGCCTCTCCATCCCAGCTCTGTTCCTGCTGCCCCTCTCCTCGCACAGGACTCTTTGTCCCCTGGCACAGTCCTCCCAGAGCTGGGAGAGGGGTCACCTGTGGAAAAACGGTAATAGGTTCCCCAAATGTTCAGATACTTGCTCTGAATTTCTCTCCGTGTCTTGCATCTATACTAAAATGCCCTGCCCAGGTAGCTCTGCCTGTCAGAGGTGATTTCTCATTGGAAGGACAGCAGCAAAGCAGCACTTTCCCTGAGAACAGCCTGGATTTTGGCTGTGGAAAGGCATTGATTTCATAAGACATATAGGGATGTCCACAGGAGCACCTTCCCAGCCTGGTGCATCAATCCTCACCATTTGATAGAGATGGATGCACTGCTTCAATGTGAAAGAGAATTATCTCCTGAACAACAGCGCTCGCTGCATCTCCCTTCCCTTGCCTACGCAGTCTGCCAGCCAAACTCCTCACAGAATCACTCTGTTTGGTTGACAAGAGCCACTGTGATCACAGTCCAAGGCGACATGTTCGCTGTTTGCAGAAAGCCGTGGGTTAAAGCACAATTGACCTTCAAAACCCACCAGCACAGGCAGCGCTTCACTGAAGTGAAATGCAAGGCTAATTTATGAATGGGGCAACTCATCAGCAGCATTTTAATGAATAAACGATGTGCCCATTCATTATTTTTCCATTTCCAAGTGTTAATAAACAGCCTGGTGATAATTAACTGAAATTCTACCTTTATAGAAAAGTGGCACTTCATAAATATAAAATTGTGCCATTATTGTACATATCTGCTGGGTTTCCATGAATATATAAATTCAGCAATTACCTCTGGAACTGTTTGCTAAAATGTAAAAGCAGGCTGGTGAAGAAGAGGAAAGTCATACAGCAATTAAAATTTGAGAAACAAACAGAACGTCCTCCTGATTCAAAAATTCAATGACAGTAAACAGGGCAATGCAATCAGGAAGGAAAGCCCTGCCCTAATCAGCAAAGGTGATTTTTCACACAACTGGAGATGTGGCTGAGTGAGTGGTGGTGAAACCTGTCTGCAATCAGCCAAGCCAGGCTTTGAGGCACTGAGAATCTAAAAATCCTGCCCCAGGAAGCAGAGCCCAGAGTCGCACAACCGTATCAGGAGGCCAGCTCTTTTTTTAGAGAACAAACAGAAGCCCAGAGATTTTCAAGCCTTCCTTGAAAATTACCCTGCAAAGAAAAAATGAGCTGACCTTTAGCAGGGCTGGGCTTTGCACCTTGCTGGGAGAGGTGTGAGTTGCTGCTTTCATCTCAATGAGATGCTAATTCCTGTACTCTGTCTGCAGGAAGATGCCAGGTCCCACTGGAGCTGGAGGCTGTGGGAATGGGGTGGAAGTGGGAAGCAAGACATTTCTTCAGCATGCAGCGCATCCCCAAGCATCTAAGCAAGAGGAGAAGATGAATTTTCCTCAGAATTTTCATGAGTTGTAGGGCAGAAGGGAATGAGCTCAGGTCTCATTGGACCATCCTGGTCTGTAGTCTTTTGTAAACCAAGCACGAGTAGATGCCTGGAACAAGATTTCAGAAGAAAATTAAGAACACATAGAGTGGTCTTGGCTGCCAGAAAGACAAGTCCAGCCGTCCCTTCTGTTCAGCCTATGTTGAACTGGAGCTGTTCAGGTCAGAGCACATTTGCAGCTCTGGAGCCAGAGCTCCCTGTAGTGGCCTCACCTGCATTGGCAGAGGCTGTGGTAGCCTTGACTTGGTTCGGTTGAGCCCACTACACCATGGTGCCTGTCCAGCCGCTGGGGTGTGACAGCAAAATGCCATGCCTAGGTCCTTGGTTTGGTTGGTTCAGCATCTTCATCATTGAGTGGGTTGGTGGGGGACACCTACAAAACTAGTGACACTGGGGCAGAAGGGTGACACAGACATGTTGGACTAGAGATATAGGGCTAGAATCTGACATGCATTGCTCCTTCACATTGCAAAGAGGTGCCATAACCTCCCTTGGTATGGTGCTCCTTTACAGAGGGGAAATCCTGGACTCTCCCACTCCTGGATAAGCAGAGGTGCCCAAGGTACAAAGAAAAGCACTGAGATCGGAAAAGGAGGAAGAGGTGTTTCTGTTTTTCTGGACATGCTGCATGGCTTACACTGCTATTTCAGCTGCACACCCAAATTCTGACTCTGGGGAGCAGGGCGGTGAGCACGGGGACTCCCTTCAGCTTCGTACTTACATGCACGAACCCAGCAACACCATGGTGTGGTCAGACAGCTACCACTGAGCACTCGTCCATGTACAGCAGCTTTCCACCAGCCTGGGCAAGGAGGAGATTATCCTGCCCACAGCAGGTGACAGTGTTGATTCATGGCTCAGGCAGCCACAGTTGCTTAGCTATGCAGCTGCCATCCCCCAGCTTCCCACATCTCCATACAGTTCCTGAAGCCAAGACTACTCCAGCAAGGGAATGCACTGGGCCTAGAAAGGCAACTTCCTTTGATGAGGACCTTTCAAACCTCTTTGACCTGACCTCACTGACAAAAGAGCCCTTCAAAGAGGATGAACTGTTTCATGTGGCAGCAATTTCTCATGTCAATCAAAAAGATTTTTTTCTTACAGCAACAACTCTCTATCCTTTCCTCACAAAATTATTCATTTTAATACTGCTGTCCTCCTCTCTACAGTGAACACCCTTGGGTAGCATCTTCCAGTGTCTCACAGCCACACTCTTCAATTCAAATTTCCATATTTTATTTTCTTTAAAAAGGGGGGGAAAGGGAATGAATTGAGCTTTCTTTGATTAAGATTCTTCTTTTGCATTTTTAAAACACACATCTTCTAAAGAGCAAGTTCCTGCATGAGATCTGGTGGTCTTCTGAATATCTTTTAAAAATAGATGCTCAAGTTCCTTTCTTTTTCTTTTCAAATGATAGAATGTTTGACCTGTTGGCCTCAAATTTTTAACTCGGTTTTCTGCCTTAAAATATTGCTGCAGCAGTATTTGAACTTCTATGACATTGGGAGATACAAGTCAAACAAATATTTCTGATGTTGAAGTAACTATTAAACTTCAATGTGAATCTATAACCTTGAAACATATTTTAGCCAGAAAGCAAATAATATGGATGCACAACTCAGAGGAAGCCATAAAAGCTGCTTAAAATGGCCTACAATAGATTTTCAGCACATAAAATTGTCATGTGTTGAAAGTCCATTCCCTCACATTCCTCCCAGGCTCAGAGGGAGCCTCAACCTCCTCTGTGACTCTGGTAACCTCTATGTCTTTGGGAAGGAGAGGTTTCCTTCCCAATGATATAAAGCATCTGTCCTGATCCTTGAGCAGGAAATACAAAAAATATTTTCTAGTAGATTAGTTTAGAAGAAAAGTCTTAATCTGTTTAGAGATTTGGAAGATCTCAAGAGCTTCAGCAGAGATGGATGTATGGTCAAAGAGTCAAGGAGGTGGTCAAACACACACACAGGATTTAGTCGTGTTGTCATTGCTCCAGGACTTTCCTCACAGTTCCACCCTCCGCCATATGGCCGTCATTACCCGAAATGTGTGGTATGTGTATATGTCGAACATGTTAATAAACAAAACAACATGTAATGCCTGCAGTTAGGACTATATAGCCATTTCCACCTTTTCACCTGCTTCTGATTTTGTTACTCTTTACCTCCTCCTTTGTAACTGTCAGTGTTTTCTCAATTCTGTAATTATTAATTTATCCATTTATTTGGCAAATTAGTTGGCATATGCATTTCTTAAAATTTAAAAAAAGCCAACACTCTTTAAAATGAGACCAAACTTGTCAAAGCGAACAGAAACTGGACATTTTTGAGCAATAGGATATGTAAGAGAGCAAAATGTGTTTCTTATCAGCTGGTGGAAATTAGCTGTGATTCGAAAAAAATTGTAAGAACCTTTTTTTTAAATGCCCTTTTTTTGCATGCTCTCTGCATTTCATAATGTGCTGTGATCACAGCCTAGCAGTTCTGTGGGAATGCCTAGTGTAGGAGTATGTAAATCACACCTTGCTTTTCTCAATGGTTATTGGAGTTGTATGGAAAGCTTTCCGCTAAGCTGCCAGAGAGGAGCTTGTCACTGCCAGTGTCCAAGTTTTATCCATAAAATTCAGGAAATTTTACACTAAATGAGGCAGAAAGTTCTATCTCAGGTTGTACGTCCCGAACAACCCCAGGTGCTCTGGTGCTAACAGACCTAGGTATGTTGCAAAATGGGTCTATTTCTGTCATTTTAAAGAAATACAGAAAAAAAATCATAAGAATTCTCTTAGAAGATTATTAACATAGCAAAAATAAAGGTTCAAAGGCAGGGAAAAAGGGTAAAAGTGGCAGCTGAACTTTAATTCTGGTCTCTGAATTAGTCTTTTAACTATGCCATCAAGCAGTCCTGTACAGAATTCCAGGTTGCTGTGAACGCTGAAACCTGTCATTATTTATTGCACCGTATCTGCCTCAGTTATCCCTGGACATCATGGAATGAAAGAGTGGGAGCTTCCTGTTTCTGTAAGTCACAGTTAAAATGAGGAATAGAGCTACAAGCCAAGGCTCAGACTGAGCTGTACACAGAGCTGCAGTTTTTACAGAAGGCAGCATTACTTTTTCCGTGTCATACAATGGCTGAGGGAAACTGAAGCTGAGTTTGAGCTGTTGGCCTTTATTTATGTGGTCTTTATATTATGCCAGAATGTTGCTAACCTGAATATTTCTTTAAAGGGAAAATGAGCACTTTAAAGAGGCTGTAATTGAGACCTTTGGTCAGAGCTGTTTGATGTAGTTCTTCTTTAGAAAGATAGACAGGAATTCTGATCCAGTTTTGTAAGGAAAAAAAAGACTTAAACCTGTACTGCCTGAGATTCCACCCATCCCATCCCTCCTAATTTCTTGAATTCACTGATGGCTGATGTAAACAAGTTTTACTGGCTGCAGCTCTTAGATACGTGAGTATATTAGAAACTGGGAAAAGCAGCATCTGCAAAGGGAAGAGGAATCCAAGGCAATGCTGTGCTGCACATTTCCTCGGGGAGGAGCTCAGCGGCAGGAGCCTGAGCCCAGCAGTTGTCTGTGGGGTTTGGTTGCCAGCTGGCCAAGCAGGAGGTGCTCACTGGCCATCCCTCGGGAGCAGGTCGGGCAGCAGGGGGGATGTCGTAGAAGTGGCAGTGCTGGGGGAGGTGGAGGATGAGGGGACAAAGGAAGGATGGTGTGGGAGGGTATTGAGGACACAGGGAACACGGTGAGGATTTGGGGTGGTTGGTGGGGAGGAGGAGGGGAATAGGAATATAGGACACAGTTTGATAGTAAACTAGGCTGCGTTAATGATGCGGCTCTCAGAGCTGCTTGTTTTCTAACTTGCAAAGAGTCTGTCAAGTACTGCCTTTTTTTCTCTCTTAGACTTTTCTTCTCATTACTGTGTTCTTTTCTTTATTGCCATCCCATGCTGTGACTTTGATTCTCTGCTCTGAGTCACAACATATGCACTGCCACTTCATATTTTGAAATGCCTTTACATCAGCATTAATGTAAGAACGTATTTTGGCATAACAATTGTATCCAGCTATTGACCACATAATCAATACTGTGGAGTTGGTTGAACCTTTGCTGCCATTTAAAACAAATCATTAACCAAAGCAATAAAAATCTTAATGTATAGGTCAGTAAATGGTCCTAAGAGTTGCTTTATATTAAAGGGAAAAAAGGGACTCGAGTTTGGGGTTTTTTTTCCTCTCAGTCACATATAAAGCTGCCAAATAAGATGATTTCATCCTTTTGTTCATCTCTCAAGCAAATCCAGGATTAGGCACAAATTACTGCAAGTGACAGGCGGGGCTCCCGGGAAGCTGTGGGCAGTGGCAGTGGGGCCTGCAGGCCACGTCACGCCTGGGTTGCGCTGGCAGAGCGAGGCGGGAGCTGCAGTCACACATTACACCCCACAGACATTTCTGGGAGCCTTGTGCTCGCTTTCAAAGCAAAAATCAAGTTGTCAGAGGCTGTGTTTGTGTGGCTAAATAAAGCAGGGCTAGGGAGCAAGCCTGACTGCTGGCCATGCAGGCTACTTAGCTATTAGCTGTTAGCTCACACCTCGTTGTGGTCTTCGTAAGTTTTGGCTTCTCTCCCTCGGGAGTGCTGGGACACGGTTGGCCCATTCGCTTGACTGGCACTGCCAGCAAGGGTGCATCAGGTTTGGCTTCCTCTGTCCTGTAGGCCCCCAGGATGCTCTCTCCAACACTCTGCCTGTCCCCACGCACAGAGCCTGGGGTTCCTGCTAGGAAAACATCACCATCACAGGCTGTAGAGCCTCATGATTCAGTGCCAAATATAGCAACGACGAAGCCAGAATGCCACATTCACATCCAGGCCTGTACGAGCGTCCCACAGGGCCGAAGGGACAGCCAGAGCCCAGTGTCATGCAGCTTTCTGAGCCATAGACCCAGAGAACAGCTTCTGGACCTTTCTTCAAGGGACTTTTGACAGGGTCATGTAGTGATAGAAAGACGGATGATGGTTTCAAACTGAAATAAAGTAGATTAGATATTAGAAAGAAATTCTTTACTGTGAGAGTAGTGAGACACTGGCACAGGTTGCCCAGAGAAGCTGTGGATGCCCCCTCCCTGGAAGTGAGGCCAGGTTGGACAGGGCTTTGAGCAACCTGATGTAGAGGGAGCTGTCCCTGTCCATGGCAGAGAGGGTAGACTAGATGAGGTCTTTAAGGTCTCTTCCAATCCAAACCAGTCTATGATTCTATGACCCATTTGATTTAGCAGTACAGATACAGCTGCTGAGACCAGGAGTGTAGACGTCTCAGATGGAGGATGTTTTTGCAAGTGTGTATGAACTGGTAAGAGGTGATGCAATGAGGCTGCTCATCCCATTTGCAAAGGTGTCTGAGCTTTATACATTTTTTAAGCTAGATCAGTCATTCAGTATTGAATTTTGATGTCTTACATGGACTTAATTTTCAGATACTGTTAATGCTCGGCATTATGGAAACTAAGGCCTTTTATAGAGCCTTAGGCCAGGCATCTAGAAACTGAGGAGCCTCAACTCATTGGTTACTTTTGAATCTCCTGGCCAGAATTTCTGGCTCACTTGCTCTCTTACCTTCCTATAAGATACACCATTATGATACGTAGCAATGTCTCACTGCTGTACTTTCTCCAAGAGCCTGGCTCAGTTCTTCCTCATTCCAGTTTGAAGGAGAATTACTCCTACTAATGGTAAAGGGGTTACATTGACATAAAGTTTCAGTACTCACACACATGAAATTAGAAGCAGACAGCCAGAGTTTCAGGGGTCAAAAAGAAATCACACAGCTGCTGGTACTCACCTCCCTGTACTCACTGTCAAACAGACAGCAAGACAGCACAATGTTGTTTTGCACTTTTTATGGGATGTATTGGCTATGAAAGATGTGTGCACATCTTTAAAACACCTCCGTGCTTCTGAGACTACTTGTTTGTGTGGAGTGCTTTAGGAAAGCTGTGTTTTAAAAAGGCTGATTAGAGGCATCTGAGAAAAGAGAAGAAAATGAACCACTTTCATCCCTTTAAGTCTTCTTTTCATGTAACGGAGACAAAATTGTTTCTGTTTACCAAAGCCAGCCTTGCTCTGAGTGTACTGCACCCACAGTTCAGGCATTGTGGTATCACCCCCTCACCTGAGATCTTGTCCTGATTATAGGCTCTCCCTCAACCTCTCCTACTTTCCCCACCTCTAGGGTCAGCTGAGCAAAAGCTACATCACAGCCTAGAAATCAGCTGCATTGGGGCAGTTCATTCCAGGCAGGGCAGCTCCCAAATCACCCTCTCAGGTGTCTCCCTCACCTCTCATCTCTTGGCCTCTGGTGGTGGGGCTTCACAAGTTTTTCATGATTCAGCTGGGGCTTTTATAGTCAAAGGGTCAAAGCTATAACTCAGATGTTAATTTAATGTACAACATAAATGTAAACTGCAAGTATAATGGAGAAGCTCAGAATCTGCACGCTGATCTGAAACATTTTATATATATGCTTTTAAAATCATAAGCAGACCATAAGCGGTCCTCCCCTACCGGTTCACAGATATTTTTGAAATCTGACTGCAGCATCTGCTGGCAATGTTGTCTACATATATGTAAGCTTTGTTTTTCATGCATATTCATGTGGTAGGTCATTTATACACAGCATAAACAATAACAGACCAAGGACTATGTCTGATGGACCCCAACAGGACTAGGCTGAAAAGAAGATTTAGTACTTCTAGTAACAATATTTTGTTGGCAATTTGACAGCTTTGACCTAAGCCAGTGACAGCGTTAGGTGATACACAGTATGCTGACAACTTATTACATAAAGTATCATGGTTGGCTGTCAAAAGCTTTCTTGGAATCCAGAAATATAGCTCTGGCCAATTTTTATGGCAGTGAAAATGTGTTCAGTAATTTCTACCAAGGCAGTTGTTGAGCGAGGAGGCTGAAAGACAGGACTGATGGAGAGTTATTTGATAACAACAACAACAAGTTGTCCACTTGCTATTGGGCAGGTTTATCCACATGGTTTTGTAACCTTCTTGGCAGTGACTCAGGCATTACGATACAGTCTGGACAATTCCCCTTTTTCTCTGAGAAAAAACATAATCCTGGCAAAAATAACTATGCTACCTATTTCTTTTCTAATCTAAAAATGAACTAGGATGGAGTAGGAGTGCATGGGAAAAATAAAGCAATATCAGTTGGATTCTGTGCCTCTGAAATATAGGGCACTTCATTTTATGCCTTGAAACCGTGAGGTCTCTGAGGGAAGTGGACATTGCTCACCCTTGTACGGCCCTGGGAAGCTTAAGGGCATTAGCAGAGACAAGGTTTTGTTTCCACAGGTCCCCTTTTTCAGTCCTGACTTGGAAATACAAAATCACAGTTCTTCATATTCTTTATCTGAAGCTTTGCTTGCAATAAAAAAAGGAGATTATTATTAGACTACATCACGCAGTTTTGTGAGAAGGATTGACATGACAGGAATGGCCGCTTTCGGGCAGCAAAAGCCCTCAGTGGCTTTCCCAAACATCTCTCCCTCTGCCACTGATAAGAGAACAGATCAGCACATGCCCAAGTAGCTGGAAGGACATGCAGTGGTTCAAGAGGAGCAGACAGCTGCACTGTGGCGTGTGAGTCAGCAGGCACAAGACTCACATCCTCCTCAGCAGAGGTATCCTACCAGCTCTGGTCAGATCTGGGCTGCTGCTTTTTCATCTGGCTTTTGCCACAGTCACCTCTGAGTCACAGAGGTTCTCAAAGACTTTAAAAATGCAAATCCAGTATAGCATAATAGACACATGTTCTTATTTATAAACCCTGTTCTTGTTTTGACCAACACAGCAATTGCTCTTGTAGAAAAAGAACCTTAGCCTAGAGAGTTAATTTAAATTAGTGTGATTTAGGCTGGTGAAAAAACAGGAGGATCCACTGCCCAGGGGTGCATCAATAGGTAGCCAGCTCCCAGCTTTGGCCTTTTGGGTTTGAAAAGTCTGCTTCAGCCTGGCTTGTGGGATGCAGTGGGCAAGCAAAGGGAGATGAGCCCTGACTGAAGGGAAGGCACTGTCATCGTTGGTGATGGTCTTTCCTTCACGTGACACCAACCCATCTCAGTACAGCTTTACAAAACGAACCGGTACAATGAGTGAAACAACCCCCAGCAATTGTTTTCAACCGCCTGCACGTGATCAGACACACAGACCCCTTCTTCTGGCACGTCTAGCACAGTCTTAATTAAGAAAGTCAGGAGCTGGAGTTGAAAATACGGTATCACATTTCCCATAATGTGCGAATTGATGGTTTCCTACAGTCGGTGCTGACAAAAATCTTTCCTTCCTCAAAGTTCAAAGTAACTGTTGAATATACAGATGGGCTGTATCTATACCTTTTCCCCTCACAGTGAAAAGCGCTTTAGATGATTAAGCATTTAAACTGTATTGTGAGCGAGAATCTTAGCCATTTTAAGGAATAAGGGTTTCCTTAGAAACCATGAAAAGTAGTTTAGCAGCAGACGTTTATGAGGGTGAATATGTACACCATCAATTAACACCTTGTTTCTTTCACAAGTTCAGTTATATTTACAACACTGCTAGGAAGCAGTGAAAGCAGACAGTTTTGTATGTGCATCAGGGCTGTGAAAGATAGACTCTGTGCTACCAGACAAACAGGGATTCACACCATATGGCTGGTTCAGGAGTTTTGACCGATTTAGAGCAAATGCACAGTAATTTCCCACCAGGGCCTGGGGCCATTGTCCCCAGAATACATCTCCCCTCCAAGCTGACACTAGTTTTTAAAGCTGTTTTCTTGGCAAAGTCAGTGGTTTGCACCTGATTTCCATGGGACTTTACTTACATCAGGTCCCCGTAAAATCCCACCAAATGTTTCCAGCTCCAAGTGGCAGATTATCGGCTGAAATTTGATATCCTGAAGAGTTCATAGGCTGAGCATGTTTAAAAAGCAGTCAAACAAGCCGAGAGCTCAACAGCTAACGATGTTGAGGAGACTGTAGACACCGAGCTTGGCACTGACAAACATTGCTGTCATTCCTACCTTTAGTGCCAGTTTTATCCAGAGCCGGTTTTGTATCAGATGTGGTGCTGGAATACCAGCACATTGCACATCCAAATCCTGAGCGGCTGCAGTACTAATACATTACAAATGATGTAGCAGTTCAGCTGACAAGCAGAAGACTAAACTATTGCAGACCCAGCTGGCATAAAATTAACCCTGGTTTTATCTTGCTCTCACTGAAGGAGATTTATTCCCCTTCTTTGCAAGAAGATAATTTAGAAGATAGTTTATAACTGCCTACAAGACTCTTCTCAATTAAATTTCTGATCAGCTTGTGTAGTGGAAATAATGAATAATTAGGTTTGAGCCAAAACTTGAGTTGCATATTTGGTGCTAAAATTGAAATTTTGAGTTGTAGTCCTCCACCTCTCTTATTTCAGAGATGCACCACTGCATTAAGCTCCATGGAAAGCAAAGATGCCTCCATTTAAAGCCCTGTTCCTCACCTTTTGGAAGAAACCCTCCTGGAGATGGTGGCTGAACAGGGTGGCATCCCAGCAGCTGGGTGAATCTGATCTGAGTAATCACCACCTGCAGAAACAAAAGAGTGTAAGGCCCAGCTACACTGCAGGTACATTGATCTTCTGTATGGAACAGATTCTGTTTTCAGCTGACAAACTGTAACTACGTTAAAAAAATAATTTATTTGAAGGACTTTCTCATACAAATGCTCTGGAGTGGTGCCTTCAAATTTGGCAGGATGCATGACTTTTGTATACAAGATTCGTTTCTTGCAGTTACTCTGAATATTCTCATGCCTAGGTCTTTTAAAAGCTGCAATTATTGGGTTGCCCAAAAAGTAATTACGTTTTTTTCTAGGTAAATGAAAGGTGAATTTTTCATGGGAAACAAAAATGGTATTAAAGAATATATTGTCCCTTTTGTTCAATTACTTTTGCCATCTTTCAAGCAACTTCATGATTCCATGCTTGAAAAAGTTCTTATCTTTTTTGGCTTAAAGCAGTTTCAAGAACAATTTGATATCCTCATCAGGAGGACGGTGCTAGGTCTGGCAAATATGGTGAATGTGATAACAGATCCCATCCAAACTGCAACAATTTTTGATGAGTGCCCAAACTGGTATGTGGTCTAGCGTTACCATGGAGAAACACAACACCTTTGTGATTCATTAATTCTGGATGCTTCTGTTTGATGGCATCATTTAATTTATCCAGTTGATGACAGTACACACCTGAATTAATGGTCTGATTCCTTCAAGGCAATGGAAAATACACAATACTCTCAAAACCCCACCAGACTGAGAGCAGAACCTTCCTTTGGTGAATATCTGCTTTTGAAGTGCAGTGAAGAAGTGAAGATCTTTTTCACTTGTTGTTATTGTAGAAGATCCATTTATCATCGTCTATTGTCATATGTTTAACAAATGGATCATTTTTGTCACGCTTCAAGAGAGAACTGCAGATGTCAACGCATCTGAGATGAGATGAGTTTCTTTGAGCTCATGTGATACCCAAGTATTTAGCTTCCTAACATATCCAAGTTGTTTTAAATGGTTTTCAACGCTCAATTTTGATATGTTAGGATTATCAGCAATCTCTTGTGTTGTTAAATGCCGATAGGAGTCACCAATGCTTTTATTTTGTTGTTAACAACTTTGATTTGCCTTCCTGAGCATGGTGCATCTTTAACATCAAAATCTCCAGACCGAAATTTAGCAAACCAATTCTGACACTGTCATAGTTTTAAGGCATCATCACCATACACATAACATAACTTTTTATGAGCTTGCACAGTGTTTTTTCCTTTTCGGAAGTAATAGAGCAAAATATGATGAAAATGTTCCTTTTGATTTTCCATTTTTAAATCAAAGCCAAACAAATATTTTTTAACAAAGTTGTGCACTTTCTTTTTCTAAAACAAGCTTGAACTCTCAGCTGTCAAGTTACATCATGAATTTGTGGTCCGAAAAGACTACCACATCCTGGAAACCATCTCTGCTTCTTGAGGTCCACTGCCTCACCATTACTTACCACTTCTACAGCTGAAGAGTCATTCAGAGACTCTTTTTTTGGATACAAGGTTTTTTCAAAACCTGGCTGATTGCAGCACCAGATTTTTGGTCAGAACTACAGCCATGTAAGTAATGTCTAAGGCAGAAAAATACAAGGATTTAAAATTTGGGGTTTTTCAAACAGTCTCAACTGTTGCATAATCTATTTTTTTAGAGTTTGATTTTTCCACCTTTGCAATATTCTCATTCAATGATTGTGCAACAAGTAGACTGTTTATCCATTAACAAAAGAAGAAAACGTAGCAGACCTAAAATCCATGTCCTCAGAAAAAAATGACTTAAATGACTTAGAAAAAATGCTTTTGATGCCAAAATGAAAGGCAATTCTGAGAGACTTCTATTTACAATAACATCTGAGAGAGGGAAAAAACAAAAACCATGACCAGGCTACAGTTTCTTTTGAGGTACTGCAAAATCGTTCCTTAAGAACAAGTGCATGTAAAGGGCCTCATCCTGAATGGGATCTATGCAACTGCATTTTCTGACCCTTTGCAAACATAAGACCACAGCTTGCGAAAAGCACGGCAGACTTAAAAATCTGAGCAGCCTATCACAGTGTGGCTGAGACAGACTCGGTGAACCTCAGGACTCGCTTTTCATCAGCGCGGCCGCTGTTCACCTCCTGAACATTTCCATCAGCTGCTGGCAGATGTGCTCCCGTATGAGCCTGCACGCTCAGCCCTGTTGCGGCTTCCAGCATTGTTTGGCAGCACCACAGCAGAAGCGAGACAAAGATAAATGGAAGTACAAAAGCTATATTTACACAGCATTTAAACATACCATATACTGGAGATTGAAGGGCTTGTTGATAGGGGACACTGCAGGTTTCAACAGGGAGCACGTTTAGTAGAGCCCTTATGCCTCACTCAGGTCATGTGGCTCCCATGAATTTACCTAAGGGTTGTTGTTTTGACTGAAAAGCTTTTATTTTTTTGTGAGTAAAATCCAAACAATAGTGAAGTTTGATCCCTGATCTCAGCAAAACAGGAAGATTGCTCTCCTGGAAATGTTCTTCAACTATTCAAAGATCATCCAGATCTAAATAGGAAATAAATCAAATATGAAACATGCTCAGATGATCCAGTAAAAAAGTTACTTTTAAAAGATGTTGATTTTGCTTCATAAGCCAAAAACCTGAAGCAGGAATAGAAGTATTACATTAATTTTTCATCATTTGCCATTCAAATAACATCTCCATTTGGCATACCTTGAAACATTAGTTTTACACTTCAGAGAGTGTTAATATTAAAGCTGGAAGAACATAGAGCTGCAAGAAGTACTTGTAACAAAGCATATTTTCACTGAGATAACAGTGAAAACAGGCCATTTTCAAATTCACAAAACACTGTCAAAACTGGAGGAAATTTACAATATTTTGAAGACTGTCAATCCATTTTTATTGTAGGTTGACTTTGTAATTTTATGCTGAAGACTGGGATAAAGGAGATATCAAGAGATATTACACGATACATCTTTAATGAACAATATTTTACTACAGGGATACAAAAAAATCACCACACTTACCACATCTCCTTTCAAGAAAGCCTTTGATTCTGTTGTGAGTCACCGATGAAGAATACAGAGTATGAATGGCAATAAACACAGTGGTATAAAATAAATAATAAATTTTCATTGTAAAATATTATTTTAACCAGGTCTTCTTGGCTAGTGAACAGAATGTTTATAGCACCAAGGCAGCCAAAGCCTTGATATCACTGCTCCGCACATGCAAGGGATGAAAGGCTGTTAGTGTTATCAGCATCTCTATCAGACACTAAATACAAAGAGGGATGTGGATCATGCATGTTGGTTACACAGGTAGTGCCTAAGTGCCCTGAAGAGGTGTCTCATTTGTTCCTCCCCAGCAGACGAGGCTGTGCCCAGCAGGCAGGTCTGTAGAGGTTTGTGGGAGCTCTGGCCATAGTTGTGGGGTGTTATTTTTTCTCAAAAGCCAGTTCTGATACTCTAAGAATGCAGTTCTGAGGAGACTGCATCCCTGGAGAGATTTGGGGCAAGGGGAGGTGTCACTATGGAGATGTATAGCTGTGCCCCCTTCGTATGCTAGAAGTTACAGCCCCTTCAGCACCTGTCATCCCTCCCTACCCATGAACCTGTGCCTGCCTTATCGTAGTGCAGAATAGTTCAGTAGAAATAAAGGTAAAATAGTTCAACCAGAGGAAGTTTAAATAGTATAAGTTTGTGATTTGTGAAGCAAAACTGCTGAATGAGTAAAAGAAAAGGAAGCATGAAAGATTTCTTATCAGTTTTTCCATTTCAAAAGGCTCACCTGTAGAATGACCCATCCAGCATTCTTCAGGCTTTAATTAATTAAAAGCAGGGAGAAAGTTAGGATTTTGGCGCAGGATAAATATTCCAGACTTGAAGAGCTGTTGCTTTAATGACCTGGACACCATCCAGGAAGTATGCAAAGGCTAGCAGGCACTTCTGACAGCTAATATATCTGATAAAAAAGAGCATTCTGGCCAATTAAAGAACTGGGCTAGAAATAATGGTTTGTCACCAAGTGTGTAACTGAGGCCAATTGGTCCAGATTAACCAATGGGTTATCCTTTGTAAGTGAATTTAAAGGTCATGATGAGCTGTCTTGGTGGGTAAAAGATAAAAATGTTAAATTAATATGGTGGCAAAAGATTTTCAAATGTGAGACGTGGAGACAAAAATTAGATTTGCAAATCATGCAAAATCACCTGGAGTGGACTAAGCAAATTGCTCTTGTGGCAGAAGGTCATTAAGAAAAAAGACTGAATAAAAGTATGAATTTCCATCTACCGTAGAAAGCAGAAGCGTTCTTTAAGTATTCATAGGTAAATGTTCTCCTGAAGGACTTTATTATAAACTAACAGCTGAGAGCATATACATTTGTATATGGGGCTGTTTTAGGGCAGTCTAGTCTCCACCTTCTACAGTAAAACAACAGGTTATGTTACTGATGATTATGAAGAGATTATCTCTAATCTAGCTGTAAATTTCCATCTTGCTGACAGTCCTGGGGACAAATCTCATTGAGACAGATTTTTCCAGCATGCATTTCTCTACAATCTTCCATTGCACAGAGACGTACCATTTGACACTGAATCTGGACAAAGAAGATGTTCACAGTCTTCAGGATCCCCACAAGACCTATGGGGAGCTCCAGGATGTCCATGGGGATGAAGTTTTTGTGTCCCTGGTTTGGCTATGGCAGCCTATGACAGAGCAGAGTCACTAAGGTTATGTTGCCTGAGTATCTTGAGCTAAAACTAGGCACCTTGGGAGAGAGAACTGAAGTCAAAAGTTTGCACTCAGTGCTGGGGGGTGATATCTGTTCCTCCCAGTCAGCTGCTCCTCATGAGCACCTCTGCCCCATCCCTCTCCAGAAATTCCTGTTGTGCTGTTAACATTAGAGAGAACCTGTCCACCAAACACTTCTGATTTCACGTGCATCACAGCTAGCAACTGTATTCAAATAGCTCTGTTTGCTGCTATTTGAGAGATAAGATTCCCAAAATAAGGCAATAAATATCCACAGTAGCTGTAGCTTATTTTTACAAGAACCTGCGATATGGAGGCCCTACATCACCACTGTAGTGCATAAAAATGTAAATGTGTATAAAAGACAAATTTCAGCCAGCTCCTCAGGGAGGCTTTTTGGTGTTCACACCCTCCCAGCTGTGCTTGGCTCTTCCTTCTCACCTTGGGGGGAAACCCCCAGCCTCCCAACTGGGGGGATGCCACTTGCTGCCTCTTCTGGATCCCTCTTTCAAGCAGAGGAATGTCTTGGAAAGGACCCTGCCTGCCACTCACCCTGCCTGGGGCTCAGATGCTGGGCACGGGCAGGCAAGTGGGCAGAGAGGCACTTTCCTCATCTTCCGGGGCTGCTGGCAAGGAAAAGATGGGAACGGGGATTGTTTAGTTTGGAGAAGAGGAGTCTGAGGGGAGACCTTATTGCCCTTTACAACTACCTGAAAGGAGGCTGTAGCCAGGTGGTCACTTCTCCAAGGTAACTAGCAACAGGACGAGAGGAAATGGCCTCAAGTTGCGCCAGGGGAGGTTTAGGTTGGATATTAGGGAAAATTCTCTTTACTGAAAGAGTGGTCACACACTGAAACAGGCTGCCCAGGGAGGTGGTGGAGTCACCATCCCTGGAGATGTTCAAGAATCATGTGGATATGGCACTTCAGGACATGGTTTAGTGGGTGTGGTGGTGTTATGTTGACAGTGGAACTGAGTATCTTAGAGGTCTCTTCCAACCTTAATGATTCTGTGATTTTGTGAAGAGGAGCAGTGACAGCCCGAGAGCAGGAGCAAAGAGCAGGACCTAGGGGAGGCTGCATCTGGCTGCCCCTTCCCTCCTGGCACTGTTCCCTGCAAATATTTGTATTTTAGCACCCCTCTTCCAGCCCCAGGTTTGACTGCTGTTCTGGCAGGATTTGGGTGGCTTTGAAATCACAGAAAACAGCAAGGGATCCGAGAGAGCTCAAACACTGTTAAAAAGCATAGAGCACCATTCCTGCACATCACATTCAGATACTGGTGGCAGGCTGTGATTTTGGGTCTTCAGAAATGGATTACTGCGCACATATAACCAGTGATCATAAATGATATTTATTTTTCTTTATATAAGTATCTAAAATACCCAAAACACACATGAAGCGGCTATTTATTTCTCCGAGGAGCATTTAAAATGCTTGTTCTTCCAAGGATTACCCACGTGAGTGAATGAACTTAAACAACTAAACAGCTGATTCTCAGCCAAATTTTCAATGGATATTAAAAAAGATGTACATATACCTAGGAAAGTGTGCATTGCCACTTGAGGTAAATGCATGCAAATGAAGATATCCAAGTACAATGGCCATAAAGCATTGATGAAAGGTATTTTATTGACACTGGAGTAACCTTGTTGAATTGCAAATTTTGGCTTCATTTCCTTTTTTGTAACCAGTGCAAAAGCAAAGAAAGGATCTGATTTCCTGGAAGCAGGTTTGTCTTATCTGTTAATATATAGTCCCACCTTTTACACTGGGTGAATAGATTTGTGTGTCCTTGGTTGGCATAATTTGGGACAAAAAGGAGAAGATATCTTGATTTTTCAGAAAGAAGCAGCTATTTCGAGGACTAATTCTAGGGAATTATTCTGACATTATTTTGAAGAAAATGTAGAAACACATAATTTCTCATCAGAGCATTAGCACATTGCCCTTCTTGTAAAAGTAATTACAGTACTGAAACTTTTAGTACACAGATGCCTATAGGTAGACCACCTTATTTCATAGGTGGTTTCATAGGATTTAATAGGAAGCCTGGTGGCCAAGTTGAAGTTAGCTTGTACATGAGATACCTTAGGATGGGAACTTCAGAAATACTAAGCAGTACATGACCTTAATTCCTGTTTTTGAAAGTGACTGAGCTTAGGAAGACGAGAGTGCATGGCAGCAAATGCTGGCGATGGGGTGGGGAATCCTGGTGACTGCTCCAGCTCAGGCTGTGATGGCATCAGCCTGGGCTTGCCTCTGCCTGGTGGTGTCCATACAGCTGCGATGCAGCCGGCAAGCTCTTCTGATACCTGCTGGAGAGGTTGGCTTGAAGGCTGTGCTCAGGTGGAGCCATTTTAGGGATTTCTAGACCATCCTTATTTGCACTAAGGTCCTGTTGATTCTCAGTTCAACACAGGCTTTCCAATCCCTTACTCATTTCTGAAGACTTGCTGAAGAAGCTTCTGAAACTTTTACCTTAAGTCTGTTTGCTGGCACCATGAGAAAGTAAAGGAGCATATGCAGGCACTCGTGTAAAATAAAAATATATGTATTTAATATTTGAAATTTCAGTGGAACTGCTGTTCTCTTTAGAGATAGCACTGTCTGTTCAAGTGCTAAAGTGAGAAGCATCCCATCTTAAACCCACAGAGGTGGCAAAATCCCCTTCTGAAATCACCATTTTTCTTTCATGAGATGCAAAGTGCGGGAAAATAAAGCTAAGTCGAACTTTTTCTCCACTCTTGGTGTGTAACATGTAACATAGCAAAAATTCCCCAACTAAGCAACAAGCAGAGCCTTCTTGACCCAGCTCACTTCACTAGTTGGTGCCTTGTTTTCTTCCCTTTCCTTAGCTGTCATGGCATCTCGCCCCCCAAAAGCAGCTCAGTCTCATTAAAAGCAATGTGCTGAAACTAGCCACATCATTATACTCACTTGGAGTTCGTGTAGCCAGCACTTAACTGCCCATAACAACTGCCACTTAGGATTTGTGAACCCTCTCTTGGCACCTTCCTGGTGGTTTGTTGGAGGGGGTTTTTTGTGTGTGTCTTACTTTGAAATTTACATGTCTTCAGAACAACTAAAATTCACAAGAACAAACTAATTAATGGATTCCAGTTTTGACAGCTACAAGAAGACAGATGAGAAAGTAACATGCTTCTGGCAGCATGTTATCAATTGGGAGGCACCAGTGCATCGCCTCTATGTGGTACAGTGAGCTGGAACCGACACTGACAGATGACACAGCCCTTGACAGTGAAGCCTGTATGAGCTGACAGCTCCACTTGCACTCAGGCAGGTCCATGCTCGGCGCTGGAACTGAACCAGCTTGATGTGCAGAATATGCTTGCTTTTATCTTCCCCCCGGCTGTACAGTGGGCAGGCTGAGCAGTGCTGTCAGGTGGCTCCCAGGACCTACCTTAGAAAGTTACAGTTGTAACAAGTGCTAAGAATTTACCACTAAAAAGAAACTAAACCCATTAACAAACATTGTTATCTTCCAAGCTGTGCTTTGCTCTCTTCTTTGGAAACAGGGTGGACTAAGGGAGTCTGGTTTCCTATGGCCTGGTGGGTGTGTCTGGTTGGATTCTCAAGTGTCTACTAAGGGACGTGCTCCGAGCGAGCCCCTGCCACAGCTGGGCACCCCGAGCCTCCCTCTGCCACGTGGATTCTTCAGTGTCAAAGAAGGGCTGAATGCACACCCCCTGCCTTTCTTCCAGGTGGATCTCTCTTCTCCGGGCAGCTGCCTGCTTTCATAGAACTGCAGGAGCTTGTGTCTTTGGGCCTGTTATCCTTCAATATCAGATTGGGTAAAAACTGGCCAAAGTTTTAAGTTCAGATGGCACTGGGGGGCGGAGAGAGGGTGCAGATGCACATGCAAATACAAAGCATGACAATATAGATGTAATTTCCTTTGAAAACAAGAGTAATATGGCAAGGCTAGAGTTTCTTTATGCTATACATTCAGAATATGTATCTACAATCTTAAGATTAGATGGAGTGTGAGTGTAGAGGCCCTGGCAGCCTTATCTAATTCTTCCCGAAGGGGACATGGATGCTAGAGGCAGATGGGTAACTGCTCCATGCTGTGGTGAATTACAACCCTACAGCAAGTTCCCCTTCATAGATGACTGTGATAGATCTTTGTTCCAGCCCTCCTCTCTGTGTACATAGATGAGCTCAGAAAGAAACTGTGTGCTTTTAAAGGGAACAGAATACTGGAACCAACATTCTCTTGGGGATTTAAGAGAATATTGTCTTAGTGAAGAAACAGCTTGGTCAAATTAGTTTGAATCAGCCTAGATCTTCAAGAAGCTTCCTTGCCTTCATCTCTAATGCTGTAATTTTTTTCAGATCACATCATAGAGGAACTCAGAGCCCTATTAAGGGGCAAATCCAAGTTTTATGGCTCCAGTGAGGGGATTTATTGCAGCCAGCACATCTTTCTCCCTTGCTCCTTACAGCTCCATGTGGCCCCTCTGCCTGCTTCCCTCCTGTTCATTACAGTCTCCTTTGGCCCCTGAGAGCAGCTGTCAGTGTTCCCTTGGCCTGGCGCCGGGGCGACACAAGCAATAACACTGGCAGAAGCCAGAATGGCACTGGGCATAGTTGTCCTCATTCAGCAGCTGTCAACAGGAGCTATTTGCAAGATAGATGGGGGTTTCTATGGCTTTGTTTCTGCACATGTGCCTCAGAATACGGCGCTTAACTGGAAGGAACATAATTCCACCAGCTTCACTGGGACTATTTGTATCCTTAATATTATGCTCATGTTTAGGGGCTTTGCTGAATCGGGACCTAAATTTGTGAAATTTGTGTTGTGCACACATTTGACTACATTTCTCTGTGCTGCGGCTACCCATGCATGCTGTTGTTTCAGCTACTCAGGAGTCTGGTACTACTATGTAACAGGAGGTACATTTCACACACTCTGTTTTCAACTGTTTTAAAGTGTAAGAGGAGAAAAAAGTCCATTAAAAATTGGTCTATGAAAAGACAACTGGGCAATTTTTTGAAGTGCTTTTCTCTGTGAAGCTCTGTGAGGATAAAATTATTTTTTTTTCCAGATACTGGTACTTTTGCTTACTGTTACACATGTATGTGATTCATAAATAATAGATCTGCTGGAAGTCTTCAGAAAAAAAATGTTTAACGAAGATCAACAGAACTTTCCTTAAAGTTGACAAGAAGGAATTTATATTCCTTTTTCCAGGTAGCCTTTGTGCATTACATTCCCTTTCCCTAGAAACCAAACAAAATCCATAGCCTGAGTGGCTCCAGCTTCTCAGATGGATCATATCATCAAGCAAACAGAAAGGCATGTAAGCATGATCATTATTGATCTTATGCTAATGTTCAGATACTCTTATTCCAACTTAACAGTCAAAGAAGAGTGAGGCAAAGAGAAGCAATTGCCTAAAGCAACACTATGGTCCCGTGTTGAGCCATGAAACTCCTATTTCCTGGAAAGCCACAGTCCCATCTCACTTGGTCCCTCCTTCTCCTGTTGAGGCGATCGGCCTGGATCGCAGCATGGCAGCTCACAGGCACTAGCCCAGCCAAGGCAGCGTCGAAGGGCAGTGGTGCCAGCTGGTCACTCAGGGGAGAAAGGCTTTGTTTTAACACTGCAGCAGCATGCTATAACCATGTCTGAGCAGACAGTTATTGCTAAGTTCTTGTTTTCAATATCTTACACCCACCTGAAAAGTTAACTTTTAGAAAGAAATTCAAGTATCTCTTCTTAGCCTAAACCAATTTGGAATTAGCAAACTATAGAAAACCAGTGATTTTCATCGTAAAATTCTTTTCATAGGCAAGTGTTGTATTTCCTGGATCCAGATGTTTGAACATATATATTGCATCAGATAATTTTTTTAAAGAAAAGCTTATAAAAAAGATGAGCTAAGGATATGTGGCCAGAGTTCTTTCTCTATTCTTTTATACTGATGAAAATTAATTTTATATAAGCAAATACACAAATGTCACTGGTGTTCTTAATTTTTAGGTATTTTTAAAAAACCTTCCTGAGGATAAAAATATCTTCTGGATACTGTTCCTGATTTAAGAAAAGTCTTCCCACGCACAGGACAAACATGCTGTGGGAGGTGCTCAGCGGCATTATAACCAAGTGCCCTGGATGGTCTCCTGCAAAGGTCAATAGAAATAGCTATTTAGAAACCAGACCCCCACTTCAATCCCTGTAATATGAAATTGAGCAATGAATTGACTATCCTTCATCCTGCACCTTGCAGCAAGGATTCGAGGTGTTTGCCTATTCAGAGCTGAAGGTATTGTCCTTTAGGGTGTTTTTTTTTCCTTTGAGGTTTTTTGCTTCTATATTGGTTGTGAGAGTCGCATTCTTACACACTTACAAAACAAAGCAGGATCACTGAGCAGGCAATTTGTGAACTCTGCCTATCTAGGTTAGGAGCTGAATCCAAATTCAAACTAGATCCAGATGAAATATTTATGAGTATGCATAGACAGATATTTACACAGAGAGACACGGATATAGACAAATTCAGATTATCTGTTTTTCTCCCCCATAATCAGACTGTTCCTGGATTGCTCGCTTAGATATATTTTAAATGGCTTGCATTTATATTCATGGTGTTGCACATATCTGTGTTCTTGCTGTTTTAGATAGATTTTAAAATATCATACTGAAATTTTATGGAGCCTGATAAAGTTGGATAGCAAACTTTCTTAAACAGAATGGAATTGTACTGTCTAACATCATACAAGGCCATCCAAGATATTCTTTAAATACAACATTGAGCATGCCATTCTTTTTCTTTGACATTTTTTGAGCAAGTTCTCTTCAAAAACCTCCATAATTTCTATCTGTAACCCAGGAATACATGCCATATTTCTTTACAGCCTCATTTATCAAGAGAATCTGAAGTAGAGGAAACTATGGTGAGCCAAATTTTCTGGTGGTGCAGGTGGGGAAGCTCACTGACCTCATGAAGGCTGCGACAATTTGTACTACTGGAGTTCAACTTTTCTGGTGTATCCACATTATGGTGATTAACAAAACATACAATTTCAGCTGAGTACATACTGTGGTACTGTCAGCATGAAAAAAAGTGCACTCTACACAAGGAAAAATGAGCTTAAATCTTGTTCTTGATATTTTCACTTCATTGACTCCGTCCTGCATTCAGACAAGTAAATGTAATGTCTCTGACTGTTTCTTGTTTCTGTTTTGGAGCCATCCATGGAAGAAAAATGCACCAAGGGCAGTTACAAACAAAACACTCTCTCTGGCTCAGAAAGCCCCTGAGATGCAAATCTGTGGTTGCTAGGAGAGTATTTTGGGGAAATATCACTATGTGCTTCCTCTATTCTCGTACTTTTCTGTAGCCACTTGCCCTTGGACACTGCTGAAAAGAGAGTCTATGGCTAGATGGACCTTATATTGGTTAGAGTCAAAGAGGCCAGAGGGAGACGTGAACCCTCACCAGTTTAAATTCCCAAAGTTGGTCTCTAAGTAGAAATGTTTGCTGATACTTAGAGTGCATTAAGATTCTGATCATGACATTTTGCTCTTTTCCAGATGATCCTGGGTCTTTTCTCAGAGGTATATATTTGTGTTTCTTTCTCAGAATTTACAATGAGTAATCAGACAAAACCTATTCAAAGTATCCTACTCAGAATATTCTCACAGTGCCCCTTGTCCCTGCCCCTTATATCTGGGAAGGAGTAGCACTTTTCTTCTTGTCACAAAATCATACCTGGCATATGAAAAAGGGGGTTCCATTCTGGTAGGTAGAAATGGGGAGCTGAAAGTGGTGAGGGCTGCAAAGGGGAAAGAGGTTTACTCCTTTGAGAGCATTGAATACTAAATAATAAACCAGAAATGTGGGGTTTTTTAATGGCGTTTTTTTTTTTCACAGTAGACAAAGTGAGGAAGAGATTATCCAGTGGTTGAGAAACAGGGCTGAGATTCAGGAGATGTAGCTTCAGTTCTGCCCTATCCCAGCAACTTCTCTTATGTCTATAGGAGATTGCCTATACTACTAAATGAACAAGGACCAAAGAAGAAGTTTTCACTCCAGGCCCCACTTATGCACCCTGCTAATTGCTTTCTCACTTCTGGCTTTGATTTGGATGACTGCAGACAGCTCACTCACAGACATGGCACAGGAACCTCCCAGATCTGTTCCCAAAGGGTGCTATGTAGAAGACTGCATTAGATCGGGCTCCTTCTGCCTGGCACAGTTTTTCAGCAGTATCTCACCCACTTTGCATCCTCACATCGCCCTCCAGGACACATTACATGAAACCCTCAGTTTTGTAAAATCACAATTCAGGCTTGGGGACGAGTGGCTGGAAAGCTGCCATGCAGAAAAGGACCTGGGGGTGTTGGTGGGCAGCAGGATGACCATGAGCCAGCAATGTGCCCTTGTGGCCAAGAAGGCCAATGGCATCCTGGGGTGTATCAGAAGGGGTGTGGTGAGTAGGTCGAGAGAGGTTCTCCTTCTCCCTTTACTCTGCGCTGGTGAGACCACATCTGGAATATTGTGTTCAGTTCTGGGCCCCTCAGTTCAAGAAGGACAGGGAATTGCTTGAAAGAGTCCAGCACAGAGCCACAAAGATGATTGAGGGAGTGAAGCATCTCCCTTATGAGTAACAGCTGAGGGAGCTGGGTCTCTTTAGCTTGGAGGAGACTGAGGGGTGACCTCACTAATGTTTATAAACTTGTAAAGGAGGAGTGTCAGGAGGAAGGAGCCAGGTTCTTCTCAGTGACAGCCAATGACAAGGGGCAATGGGTGCAAGCTGGAGCATAAGAGGTTCAATCTGAATATGAGGAAAAACTTTTTTACTGTGAGAGTGACAGAGCACTGAACAGGCTGCCCAGAGAGGTTGTGGAGTCTCCTTCTCTGGAGACATTCAAACCTGCCTGGACACGTTCCTGTGTGACCTAGTCTGGGTGATCCTCCTCTGGCAGGGGGGTTGGTCTGGATGATCTATCGAGGTCCCTTCCAACTCCTAATATTCTGTGATTCTGTGAACTCAAGTGGGCCACAATGCAGATTTCATATTATTCCAGTAGTTCCAATTGAAGAAATACATGGAGGGAGTCATGATGATATTTAAAATCTATGGAGGTATCACTTGGCTCAGCAGAGATCCATGGATGATCTGGAGAGAGTTGAAAGGAGTATCTCCTTCTGCTTTCCTCACTGAGAAATCTGAGTCAGCAGCTGCCTTTAACAATATTTTTTTAAGCAGCTAGATTAATGGCTGAAAACCCGAAGCACTACTGTAAGCTTAGTAAATAATAAAAGTGAAGCTAGTTTTTTGATAAAGCAGTTCTGGTAGGAAAGAACAAGATTTTCCATTACTCCTCCTGAATGTGATGTCTTTTATGGCTTGCTCATCGGAAATGAATATAGCAATCCTGTTTCAAGATGTTCTCAAGAATTTCCTTAATTAGCTATCCATGTTTACTGTACTTGTCCCTTATAATATGCACAGTGTTATATTTGCTATCTGTAACCTCTTTGTTGATTTTGATTCTCCTGAAATGCATTTTTCCCTCCAATGAAAAATACCAAAAGAGCTTTCATTCAAGAAAATATGTTTGGCATTTGAGAGTTTGGGATATGTGGGAGTCACATCCTTTTTGTACAGTTTCATTTAGTTCAGTGGGAGTTTAACTCCTTACTGTCTCCTGCAAAATGAAGACAAACTTCTGGAGCTTGCAGTGTAGGTGTTCAGGGGACGGGAAGATTTCAAGGGTTTCAAGGTTTCAAGAGAAAGCTCTCCTGGAGAGGGGGCAGATGGGAAGGAAGGAGAAGGAGGTCTACCTGTGCTCCCAGCGTTGTTTCCTGGAATGGCAGAGCGCTACTCTCGCCGCTGCAAAATATCTAGTGCAGCCGTACAGCAGGTATAACTTTGGTGCTGGACAGGGAAGATTCCCTGGAAGCACTTACCTTTCTGAGGCTGAAGCGCTATGCTGGCTTAATAGGCTACATTTTAAGTTGTTGCAGCTCAGTTTTTGTACTTTTAAGGATCAGGCATAATATCTCCATGCTAAGATTTTAACATAGCTTCTCTTTTATTTTCCAGTACTGTTCTTTCTCCAGAGTCAGGTTAAAAGCTCTAGAAGCTGATGAGAAAGTATTGGGTGCTGGACTGGAAAGAAAATAAACAATATTCTGATTTTGTCACCTTCTTAATTCTGGTTGATCTGGGGGCCACAGGGGCTCCTCTGCTTCCCACTGTCTGTAGCTGTTCTGCTTTGACAACCTTGCACACTGGTTATGGTCTGTGCCACTACACACACTTTGCACATTAAATACATTTTCTCCTACCCATGAGCCACCATCTCCCTCTCTTGGCTACATTTGTTCATCTGAGACTATGTGACATGGGCATTATAAATGCAGGAAATGTTGAGACTGCAGCACCAGAGAGCGCTTCCCAGCTCCTAAAATGGACCGAGGTGTGGACTGCATGGAAGCAAGGTAGCTATGATGCTCTCCAGCAGGGCCCCTGAGGGCACTGTCCCTGCAGTACAGACACCACCATGGGGCTGATTTTCTCTTCTTGTACCTGAGGAATTGCCAGAGATCATTACAGGCCTTTCGCTCTGCAGGAGGAATATAAAATAAGGAAGGAACTAGTATCTGGCTCACGGACAAAAAGATTTCAGGCCAAATGACTCACCTCTGGAGGAGTCAGACAAAGCTTTTCAGAGGATATGACTTACAAGGGAATTCAGTAGCTGGGATTTATTTATTTTTCAGGGCTTGTTGAGCTTTTTTTAGCTCTTAAGCAGTAAATCTGCATACACAAAGAACATAGACTTCAGAATCCTGAGGTCTGAGGACAGACTTCATAAATGGTCACTTGTTGTGACTTACCAACAGAGGAAGAGAAAGACGGTGTTTAGAATCTTATTGTTGCCCAGATCATAACACCTTGATGCTTGTTTATGTGAAGATGGCAAGCTCAGCATTTGCCTCTGGTTATAAACACATAATTTGTGAAAACCTCCATCCTGAAAGAGAGAAGTTTGCTTCTTATGAGAACTGCCTCCTTTTTCCCTTGGTTCTCAGCTGAAGCTTTGCCAAGGAGGTCAAGTAGACAGTGGTCTCACAAAACTGAGAGTCACCTAATGTACTTGGTGTATTCATAACTCTGACAGTTTCTATATATATTGCTAGAGAAGGACCAGAGTGTTCAGGAAAAGACCACACTGACAAAAATGTGAACATTTAGTGCAAACAGCCAGACACAGAGTAAGATGTAATACAACTGACTACTTGGAGCATAACTCTAAAGTTGTATTACTTTGAAATCCCTAGCAATAGTTTGTACTTTAAGTCCTTCAAGAATTTCCTGCAGCATAAACTATGTCTGTCAGAATAAACTCACAACTTATTCTGGATATCACTGAAAATTAACTGTTGTGTTTGCCTGAAACTGGGAATATTATCATATGTGGTAATTCTAATAAGATGATTACTCTTGCCATAGTAACTAGAAGTGATTATACTATACAATTTTCAAGAAGAACCTCCCCAGTGAATTAAAAGGATAGGAAATTGCTTAACATGCATTGATATTTTTTCCCCTTGAGAAGTCATATAACAGATTTGTTGGATAGTTTGTTGTGTAACACTTTGCATCTTCAGAACAACCCCTTTAACGTGGGACAGAGAATACACGCAGAGGCTGTGTATCTTTGCTGCTTCACTAAAATATGACTTGAAATAGTCTGAATTAAAGTCTAAAAACAACAGTTCCAGATTGGCAGCTTTCAGGTATTTTGCAAGTCCATTTTAATTAACCAATATTGCTATAGATAATATAACTGCAAATAAACACATTTACAGAAAGCTTATGTGTTTAGAATTTTAAATCTACCAGTAAAAACCTTGGCAGAGCATTGCATTTAAAAAAAAGAAGTTGCATTTTTCTGCTTTATAACTGTTAATTGGAGTTTCCTTGTCACAATGAAGGGTAATTCAGAAAGTGATCTAAAGAAACTTCTCATAATCTGCTGTACTGTTACTTACAGATGGCATTTTCTCTACTACTACAGGCCAGATTTACTCATTTCACTAGGTTTACATATAATTTCTATGTTTATCCATTGCAGAATTGAAGAACAGTCATAAATAATGTAGGAAGTCTCCTGATTATACATACATAAGAAATGTAAAAAATATTTTACAAATGGACTACAGCTGCATTTTACAATTACAAGGAATTGTAATGGCTTGATGAGACAAATGATATAGCTCGTCTAAGCACAAGGTGAGCTGGAAAAATAAAATAAAACTTCTTTCTGTACATAGTTACTGCACAGAGACTAGATCTCATAGACTACTACAGGGTAGAAATGGCAGCACCAGAGCAGGATGAGTGGAGATGCAATGCAGGTGCTGGGTGCCCAAGAAGCCGAGGAATATATAAATGATCCTTTGCACACTATTCTCCTGCCAGCAGCAGCGTGCAGCATTGGGCAGACACCTATTCTGCCTATGTCTAAAGACAACTCTGCTCAGAGTGCTCCAGTGCTGCCAGAACTGGGACTTTCAGCATTTCTGGATTTGGACCTTGATGAAGGATTCAGGATTCAGATCACTATGAGGATACCTTTGCTTAGAGTTGCAGACGTGAGTTTTGGTGGCATCTTGCTTGCACTAAGCCTACAGATCCTGGTCCAGAGGGGTGCAAGTTGCTCATAGCCCTGTGCACATGCCTTAGATACCACAAAATATCTCAGATAAGACCAACTGCCTATATTATGGTAACTAAACTGAGCCTTAGGTGTCTACATGGAGATTTTGACAGGTGATCAAAGTATCTAATCTTCCTTTGTAAGATGTGGATATCTACTCTTTACAGTCAATGGAGACCTGAGTTGGTTCTCCATGGTTCACTGACAGCATCAACAGGGTCTCTATTTACTAGGACAAGCGCTTAGACACCTGCCCCCTACATAGATGTCTAAACATGCATCTATATCCAGAGCTGAATCTCACTACAAATCCCACTTTAAGTTCTGATTTGTTTTGTTCTCATTGAAAGCAGCTGATTTTTTATTGCTGTCTAAATTACAGTAATGTCTAAGACATATGCAGTTTGAGATTAAATAACTTATTAAGTCCACTTTTAAGTCTAGCTTGATGGTGGCAGGAGCGGCACTTTTACCTGTGGCACGCTGGCAACACAGTAATAATGTGATCTACTTAGTACAGAACACTATGGAGAACAAACTATGAACTAAATGTGGATGTGCAAGGTCTCTTCCTGCTGATGTGTAAAACGGACTGCTCTGGAAAGCAGTATCGCTTTTAACTGAGCTTTCATTATTCTTTATTGCAAGACAGCAAGTTCCTCTCAGTCTATCACAACACAGGACTACTAGGAAGTGTAGAACATTTTCTTTGCACTTGGTCATCTGTACATGGCTCCAGCCAATTCTGTTTGTTCCTTAACTCTGTCATGACCAAATTGGATTAGAAATTAAAAACATATATATATGTATCTGCCAAAAGTGAATTATTAAGGCATTTCTTAATTTCCTTCTGATGCTGTACCTGAGAAGCCAAAAGGGAAAACGAGAAATAGTCTACTTCATCTAGGTACTGACTGCAGATTAGAGAAACAACAGGAGGAAATAAAAAATAACACTGGACTAGACTAGATTGGAATGGTCTTGGCTGGGTAAAGAAGAAATGCCCATGGACAAACTTGGAAAGCTCAAAGAGGGTGTACAATTTATCTGAGTAACTTTATTCACTTGGATTCAGCTTGCAGAGCTTAGTGCTTAAATAGGATATATAGCCCCAAATTTGGGTGTTGTAATGGGCAATTATCCTTGGGTGAATAAAAATGAGGCACAATTTGTGCCTCCTATTGCAAATACCTAGGTATAAAAAGTTGGGTTCTAAATATTTCCCTCCTGGCTCAGGACAATTATCAGACATTATATTTTAAGGAGTTGAGTTTATAGCTTGCAAATAACAGTCATGTGTTTTAATGTATTTAATTTTACTGGCCTGACTTTCACATATTTTAAGAGTTCTCTACCTCTCCTTGGCAGCATAAGAAATTTGTCTTGCCAGAGGGATAGAAAGGGTCTGTAAATGAAAATCAGGGCTCGGTTATTCTTTTTCCTGAACATCAATGCCTCAGGTATTAGGCTGTTTGAGATCATTGCTACCTACTCTACCTTAATGTGAAAGTGAAATTATGCAATGAAGAATGTGCTAGGATGAGTGAAATATTTCCCCCTTCTGTTGCTGTGTTTTGTTTCCTTGCACTTAAGAAAAGCATAAAATGTGCAATTGAATCCTTTTTGGTTGATATTAAGATAATAATTTCATGTACGTACATACCCATACAAACAATGCTGCAATGAAAACTGAATACATTCCTGCAGCCTATGAAAATCTGTGGTAAATAGCCCTACTCTAAATTAACTAATAAAACTTTTCTAATTATGCATGGTAGAAAGGGTAAAGGAGAGCAATAGCAGGAAATTCCTTTTGCCTCATGCTATGGCTTTGGAAATGCAGTGACATCATTCCTATTGCCAGGCATTGAGGAGATCATAATGGGATATAATTGTTGCTTGCTCATTTGATTGAACTCCAAAACTATATCAAATAACACTTAATTATACACATAGAATATCATTACAGAAGAGAACTCAGAACTGAGAGCTCAGTGTAAGCAGAAGCATTAAATAATTACACAACTCCTGTAGATGCAAACAGATAACTTGCTGATAATTAGTCTGGAATTTTACGCTCATGATATCCTAAATAAATCTAGTGAAAATTAGTCGGGAGCCTGAACATACAGTTTTACTATAGCTCCATCTGGTACGTGCCCTCTGATTACCCAGCACGCTGGCTAGCTGTTTGAGGGACACATTTGATATCTGGCCAAGTGTAAAGGTCTACTGGAGGCAAAACAATGCCCACCCTTTTACAAGGGGATCATTGTTACTCAACAATAAAGCTCTCTGGCTTATTTGAATGTCAACAATTCAGAAAAGTTGATGTTTGGAGCCATCAAATAAAATGTTTTTGTGAAACAGTTTATTATTTCAGTGGTAATTATTTGAATCATTCATGGTAAAGGATGTTTGCTAATGAGAGCTTGGCTGCTGTAAATTCCAGGGAGACTGAATGCTCTTTGTGCTGACAAAAAGGCCCAAATCACCGGAGAGCAACTGACTGGACAAATCATTCATCTATGCAAATGCCAGCTGAAATGGTCAGATGCATTTATTACCCTCCTCATTATAGTAAACAAGGCAGAAATCGTGACTGGCAGTTATCAACTTGCCCTGAAGTATGATTTGTTCTCCTACCACTATTTAAATGAGAGGAAGAAAGGCATGCCACCAGGGACTTTGTCGGTTTATAAAAGAGTAAATGTCACATAGCCCAGTGCTTAAAGACTTTTGATTGACAAATGTTTTATTTGACATATCAAACAATAATGGTTTTCATATCAAATAGTCCATATTTGTTAGCAGAAAATTAACCCTTGGAAGAGTGAGAACCAATTTTTCAGAATGCTCTGAATCCAGATGGCAAGTTACAAGTAAAAAGAAACTCTCAAACTGGGAGGACTGGAAAGACTCACACAGCACTGTAGAAAGACAGTTTTTAATGGAGGCTTCAAATGAACTGCTATCTTAGTTGTTTCAAGAAATCACCTCACATCAGGAAGGCTAATAGCATGTAACAGAAGGAAGTAAGAGTGATTTACTTTTTTTTCTCTAAAGGAAATACAACAGCAGTTTGAGTGATCTAAACAGGACCTGTCTCATCTGCAAACTCTGTTCCTAGGACAGTTATGCTTGTATTAGGGCAGGATATAGCCCAATTGTTTTGAGGAATGTCTGAGTCTGATAACCAGAAATATTACTGAAAAAATAAAAATAAATAAAAAAGAAGCAAACAAAAACAAAATAAAAAATCTTATTTGTATTAGGAGTGTGTATTTGTTTTTACCTTTCATTTCAAGAAGCACAGGTTTTTCTGTTGGTGATCTGTCATTAAATATGAACTGATTACTATATAGGTGGCTCTAAGACCCTGCATAAATATTTACAAAATTGTATTTCCTCTGGTATTAAACAAGAAAGAAATTACATGTGATGCCTCACATCATTTGCTGATGATGTCTCTTCACCTCTGTTAGCTGGTGCAAGGACCAGATGGAAAAAGCACGTATGCTCTACCCATATGTGAATGTATGCTTTGATTGTTTGAGAATGATCTTTCAACTTTATAGAAGAAGCACAAATGCAGGTGCTCGAGAGCAGTCCTGAGGCAAAGGACTTGGGGGTGCCAATCCATGATAAACTCAACATGAGCTGGCAATGTGCTCTTGCAGCCCAGAAGGCCAACTGCATCCTGGGCTGCATCACAAGCAGTGTGGCCAGCAGGGTGAGGGAGGTGATTCTGCCTCTCTACTGTGCTCTTCTGAGACCCCACCATAAGAAGGACACTGAGCTGTTGGAGCGGGTCCAGAGGAGGGCCATGAAGATGGTCAGAGGACTGGAGCACCTTCCCTATGAGGACTGGCTGAGGGAGTTGGGGCTGTTCAGCCTGGAGAAGAGAAGGCTCTGGGGAGACCTTATAGCAGTCTTCCAGTTACTGAAGGGGTCCTACAGGAAAGCTGAAGAGGGACTTTTTACAAAGGCAGGTAGTGACAGAACAAGGGGGAATGGTTTTAAACTGGAAGAGGGTAGATTTAGACTAGATATTAGGAAGAAATGCTTTACTGTGAGAGTGGTGAGGCACTGGCAAAGGTTGCCCAGGGAAGCTGTGGATGCCCCCTCCCTGGAAGTGTTCAAGGCCAGGCTGGACAGGGCTTTGAGCAACCTGGTCTAGTGGGAGGTGTCCCTGCCCATGGCAGGACTTGGACTGGATGATCTTTAAGGTCCCTTCCAAGCTAAACCATTCTATGATTCTATGATTCTAAGTGGGAGGACACACTCTGAGTCAGATCCTTTAAACTTTTTCCATCCAGAACAGTAAACTGGGTCTCAAGAATGAGATCCTGAAGCTAAGGAAAAATGAGAGATCAATAGATATTGTAAGAGGAGAATAAAGTCCTTTGATCGTGACTTTTGGGGGGTGGGAGGACACATGATCCTACCTGCCTATCTCTTCTAACCTATGTTTCTGCTGAACTGAGATTCTGCAATCCAGGTAGCCTGGAAGTGAAATACTAAGTGAAAAGAAGCAAGAAAAACCATACCAGAAAGATGCTTTGGGTTATCTGGGAAATACAATGTGATTTTATTAATAGTATAAATATGAGTAACATAGCTTATTAGCTAGCATGATGGAGGAATTAAAAACAAACAATGTCTATATAATGTTTTATGGTTCTTGTGAATCAAATATTAACTGATTAATTTTCCCATTAGCTCTGTGAAGTATCATCATTAATCCTCTTTTGTGATGGGAGAGCATCTGCATACATAGATAGGTGATAGGTATTTAAGGTCACTCAGCAGCAGACTGCTGCAGCAGACCTAGGTGTTACTACCTAGAGCATCTGATTTCCACTTGTGTGCAGAGCTATTACTGTACGCTGGGAGTATGTACAGAGGCATTTCCTATGTGCTGAAAATGGATCACCACAGCATTTACTTGTACTGCATACCTCTGTTATCAACATTTAAAGGTCCCTGCTTTCTAACATCATGAAAAAGCACTTGTCATTCTGGCTATCACTACTGTCGTTAGACAGACAGGATTTTCTGTTCCAACCTGAAATAATGATTCTTCATCCCAGTATTCAGCATGTGGAGGCAGGTCAGTCTGGTACTTCAGAGTAATACCCTTGGCCAGTCAGGCTGTGCTACCTTGCATATGGAAGGAAAAATCCCCCATAGAACTACAAGGACATCTGGTGAGATATACCTTGCAGACAGAGGACTACAAGCATTCTTGCTGATCACAAAATAATCCAACAATAGTATTTGATTTTGTGACATCATGCAAAGATGACTGTCAGAAGGTAATTATTGCAAATACAGGGAAGAAAATATTCCTATTTTTTTCTAGCATAGCTTCTATCATTAGAACTAAGTGATCCCTTGCATTCTGTTCCTAATGTAGTCTGAATACACCTATTAAAAAAAAAAAAGTCATTTGTTACCAGCATCCTCTTTATAGGCATTTTGAAATTACCCTCCTGTCTTGGGATCTGGCCAGCTCTCATTTATGGGAGTCTCTGCTGCCCCTCCCTCCTATGCCCCCATATTCCCCTTTGATCATCCTCATGCTCCTGATTCCTTCCTCAGTCTCTCAGAAGCTGGTGTGTTTAAATGCTCCCATCGGTCTGCCATTCCAACTGCCATCAATCTCCTTCAGACCCTGCTGCTTCTGCAGGTCTTAAGGGTGCTGTCACAAGGGGCTGATTTAACACAGTGGAAGGGGCAGACAAATTGTTAGCTGCAGAGACAGGACAGACCAACAGAGCTTTGTAAAAGCTATAAACAGCATTCTTGGTTTGGAGGATTTTGCAACTGAAGAAGGCAAGGTGCTAATGAGGCAGGGAGGAGCACCTGCTCTTCGATGACATTGCTGGCCTCCACCTTCTCCACTGGAGAAAAAGTTAAAGGAGTTGATTAATATAGTTCAGGAAGGTTTCAGGATTAATTTTCAGGAATGTGAAGTAATCAACATTTTCTCAAGCAGTTAGTATGTTCAGTCAATAGCAATGGCACCTTCAGGACTAACTATGTGCCCAGAATAAGTGATCATCAGGAAGCCAGGGACAGGGCAACACTCAGTCTAAAGGGTTATAATAATAAAAGAGGGGGAAATCTCACTGAAAATGCTGCATATCTTTCATTAATAAATACTGGAAGCTAACAGCAAGCAGAAAAAAAAAAAGTTTCATTTTGGTAGTTATTCCAAGTAACCTGGTGTCCTCTGCATGGAGGTGAGTGGGCTGCACACAAGCAGTTTTCTGTACATCCCAAGACTCCTTAATCCATGCATGAGCTGCAGATGTCACTGCAGCTTCAGGCTTGGACTGATGATCCTTAGCTATGTCCTCCAAACAGTAAGGAAAGCTTTTGGTGCCAGGAAGCACAGAAATCAATACACTAAAAACAAAACAGATTCAGACAGAACACCACTCTTCCATTGAAACTGCTGTACTTAAAAGCTAAGAATGAAATAATTTTGCCATGGAAAACATATTCCATTGTTCTTAGCAACTGCATACTGTTACCTTGTTTTTGGATGAACTAATTAATTACAGTATCAGCAATTCACTGGCAAATCTCAGGCATGATACATTGGAGGAAAAAGCTCCAGGAAGAACTGACCTACCTACAATCTTCCTTAAGCAACTTTATAATGGGGTAATTCCAGTCACTTGAAAGGAGTTATCCTCATTCAGAAGTGTACAAATCAGTGCAGAAGTAGGCCAAATATTTTATATATATTTGTAGTCAAAAACTATTTAACAGTCATAATTATGTGAAATCATTGGCAGATGTGCTGAATAGCCTGAAATCGAAGGGAGAATGGATCAAATAAAATAAACTAAGACATTTCTACATTAAAAAAATGTTCCTTACACAGTGTGATCTGTATCCAATGCAAAGATATTAATATCAGTCTTTTCATTATTTAGAACTCTTTCAGCAACTGCATCCAAATTAACATAACCATCCATTTCCATGAGAGCAGGAATTCATGCTAATTGTACATTAATTCCCAGGATGAATAATTGAGGTATCAGATGCAACTGCTCAAAAACCTAAATCTTGTTTAGTGCCAGAGTAACAAGTTCTAAGCTTTAAGTTAATCAAGAAAACTATACATAGATCTTCATTAACATACTGGGAATCAACCCACAGCTGATAAAATCACGGACCATGGAGGTTTAACAGTGTGTGACTTTATCATACTTAACTCAGTCTGAACATATCCGTGACTTTAAAGTTTCCCAGTGCTGGTAATTTTATATCTAGGAAACATCATCTCCTCTTTCCAAAGCGACAATGATGTGTGGATGTGGAAAAGGAATTCTAATAATTTTAAATGATGCCTAGTTTTTCTTGTTCTAGATCAGCTAGCGATTACTCCTGCTTCCCTGTATTTCTCCCTGGCAATGCTGCACAGTGAACTTACATGTGGATGACCTGCCCATTATGATTCCTCTATGTACTAGCATGAAACGATGTTGCTTGATAATGCTGTTTATTCACTCTTTTTCTGTAAATATTACCTAGATCATAAACCTGCTTCATCAACTATGGAAACCAGTCAAATTCCTGCAAGAAAAGCTGGTAATTTCAAAAGCTAAACCATGCAAAATAGAAGGAAGCTAGCTACATAAAATAAGACTCAGGAGTTGGAAAACTACTTGTAAATAACATCTTGCTTGTTTCTGATTAGTTGTAAGATGGAAATAGAGCATTCAACTCACTAATATTCCAACATAATTAGTAGACAAGAATGAAAAAAAACCCAGATTCTTGGCTTTTATATTTGGTTGTTTGAATGTCAACATGGTGTCCATGCACACTTCAGAAGTGACTTAGTCCAGTTGTTTCTCTTGCTGTAGCAAATTCATTCCTAAACATAGAATGCTTGTGGCAGAGATCTGGTTGTGTTATTTGCACTGTATCCATACTTAAGGGACTTTCACAAATTAGGGAGATCAAAAGCATTTCCTGCAATGAGGGCTGGCTGTATAAGTGTGTGCGTGCCTGTGTGCGCACATGTGTGTACAAATGCATATTACAAGCATGCATACACAATGTAACTTTTAGCTGCTGGTATAGCAGAGAAAGGAAGATGGCTACAAACTTTGAGTTTGAAGCTGAAGCTCATTAAGTTTTACATGAAATTGTCTGCTAAAAACTTATAAATTTAGGGATGTGACAGTCTTTTTTTCTTACACATTATCTGCTGGAAACAAAAAGCAGAAAGAACATAACTAGAGACTTCTTGCCAGTTTTACACACCCACCATAACAGCGTGAGCCCTCTTTCTCAAACCATTCTCCTAGTTTGCTCTATATTCTGGAAAAATGCTTGAATGACAAACTCAGCTGGATGACCTGAAGCCATTTATCCTTAGCTCTGGGAGAACTGAACTTCTGCTGATGAAAAGACCATATCTCTTTGAAAAGATAGGTTCCTTTTTTGTGCCCTTGCTTGCTGAAGAGGACTCATTAGGTTAACCAAGAGGTCATTAGGTTATTAACTGTCCAAGTTGTGGTAGATTTCCCATGACTTTTCAGGGCTTGTATATGTTTAGAGCTCTCAGATTTTCCTGCACAAAAATTCAGCAATAATTTGTTTTAGAAGAGGAAAATGAAATAAGATGCTGAATTCTAATATATATTCTGACCTCTTCCATCACAAAATAAGCTTTGCAGTGTGCTTTGCACGTTTCCTTGCCTTTTCTTTTCAATAAAACAAAGCAATCAGTAAAGTTTCCTTAATTTTTTAGTGGAAAATTTTCTTATATTGTCTTTTAATACATCACTTTTACTTTTGATACTTGTATGATATCTTTAGCAGTGGAGAAAGGTACTAAAACAAGCATATGGTTTTACTCTTGGAATATTTACATGGCCGAAAGCAGCTTTTCTGCATGCAGTGGATGCACATGCTATTTTTGAAAGAAAACTTTTGCTCATCAGATCCATCAAGTTGGAAGCCTAAGACATCAATTGCAAAGCATCACCAACAACTTCTCTATTCATTGCCATTGATAACAATGTTCACATTGATCTGATTGGAACAGCGATATGAACTTAACAGTACTTTTCATAGTTTTGCAGGTTTCTAGCACTTGAGTGGAATTGTCTTACTGTTTAGCATCTGTAACTCTTCAGCTCTGTTGAGCTCTGATTTGAGTGGTCGTGCCATTGTGAAATGTGGCAGCAGTGGATAAGCCACAGGCAGCTTTGTAGCCATGGAACACAACTGACCTATAAAACTATCTCTGCTCCTGTGAGCATATTATAAAGGGTTTTAAATAGTTATGTGATGCTTGATGAGAGGCTAACAATGTTTTTTTGTGAGGCTAAATGACATATCTCTATTGAAATCAATATGGCTTAGATCTGCAAACACTGAAGTACTGCACTGCAGCTGTATCTATTCCCTTGCTTTTTGTGCTAAAACACCGCACAGTGTGGACATTACACACATCTATCTCAAAATCACCACTTATCTACCCCTCACTGCCAGTCAGTTCATACAGCCATTATGCAAGAAAATATGAACTGGCCGATCCTTTTCTAAAGAAAAGGTACTGGCATGCTAAAAGAGACTTGAGCTGATTAACAATTACTACCAATCAATATCATAAGCCTGACAAAACACAGAGTCCTGCTAATTATTAGAGTCCTGCTGATTATTAGAACTTTCCTTTCATCATGAAATTACAATAAGACCTTGTTCAAATGTACCTTGCAGCTCTTGAGTTCTTATGAAGAAGGAAGCGACTGTCCCTGTTCCTTGAGCGTATATGCCTGTGATACTCTTCTGCACTCCTAGCAGGCTGCAAGGAAAGCCTAGAGACCAGAAGCAGCCGACAGTGCACCAGAAGCACTTAGCTTTAGAAATCTGACATTCAGAAGGTTAAAGCAATGGGTCTGGTTTGAAGAAAGTAGGTGCTTTGCCAGAATTGCCTCTGGGAAAGTTTTTATGGCATAGACACCTAGAGCATTTACTTGTCTGCTGGAACAGAAAAATGGCGGTAGCCCAAGGGCTAAGGGAATTTCCTACTTATTCTTTCAATTGTTATTCAGGTTTCAATGTTACTGTATATCTTGCTAAAATGTTATACAGGTTTTACATTCCCACTCTTAAATTTTAATTGAATGCAGTAACAAGCTGTGCAGTGTCAATACAAAAGCTTAATAAGATTGTATCTATCTCTGTCTCTTTAGATCCCTATATGAAACCTATTGCTGGTTAAAATTAGCATATTATCCTTACTAGATCCTACTGCTGCTGACAAAGGATTCTGATTTAAAACTTGTCTGAAGATTCTTGCACAACAACCTCCTTGTATACAGCAGATTTTACTATCTCAGATTCCCTAATCCTCATAAAAAACCTCAAGAAGACTTCAGTCAGCACATCTTTTCCAGGCTGTAGGACTATTGCTCATGGGCATATTTCTGCAGAAAGATAAAATGAAAGAGAAAAGATTTTTAACCATGATATGTCCAGGTAATACTGTGTTTTGATAAATTAGGATTTTCTCATTCTTTATGCTTTTTTCTTAAAGCTTAATTAGATATCATGCAGAGTGCTTCCGCAGGAAGCGCAGTGCTTAGCCATTCACATGCTGAAGCTGTTACTGTTATATAATTTGATAATATATACGAGGTACTTCATAGAAGACATAGCAAGACATTGCCCTTGCCCCAGTGAGTCTGTAGTCTAAATTCTGTGTGATCTACCAAGAACCAGTGCCAAGCAGCAGAGACAGATGAAATACTACAGCAGTTTAACTGTGTATAAAATTTAAGCACGTACTTGTACTGTTGCACATTATTCTATTTATTTTTTATTAAAAATACGGGAAAATAAAGAAAAAATGCGGCAAATATGATTAACCATGCAATAGGATGTTTTCATAGAGCATAGCAGAAAAAGGATGCTATGCAAAATACTGTTAACATGGAAAAAAAACCTCACAGGGAATAAAAAATTTCCTCTGGAAAAAACAAAGTTCAAGCTGACACAGAAACCAGTGACTTTTTAGTCCTGGCTCACAGAAACACCTACAAACATGTTTAAATATACTCAGTGAGGAGTCTCATTGACTTAGTGTACTTCCTCTTCCACGTCAAAGAATATATGTAATTTCACATATCAAAAAGCAGTAATGCCAGCCCAAGAGGCAGTGAGATGTTTCCCATGCTGGGTTAGTATCCTGGGATGCAGAGGAAGCCAGAGAGAATAACTCACACCAATGACAACGGTGTTATGCATAGGCACTGAGTGCTGCTTTGTGGTTAACACTTGGCTAAGTTGGTTGTATTAAAAATAACTCACTGATTAAAATGATTTCATTATTTTTAGGGTTTAATTTAACACTTTGAAATACAAAGCTTTGCAAAGTGATAACAAAATTCAAATCAGTTTCCTGCTGGGAGTGAGAACTGGTGACTTACAAGCCAGGTAGTTTATTGCATGATTTATTTACAAAATGTTTTCTCAACCAATATTTTTGAAACAGCAGCACAGGACTCTCTTTTTTAGCAAACTTAACTGAAGTGTTACCCTTTTGTTGGGAGAAGCTGTCTCCTAACTCTTTACCCAAGGCTCAGGTAAATAGACAGATTCTTTGTTCTCATTAAAACCTCCTTAGATACTGGTGCTTTTTCAAATACCACTTCACCTGGAAAAGTGGATCTGGATATCTTCTGGGAGTGCAGAGCACAGAATAACCTTCGAGCTCCAACCGCCAGACACAATAGCTGATGTGGTGGGATCTTTACCTCCTCCTACTGAAAGCTTCCTTCTGGACATTTTTATCATGATGGCGGCTAGCAGGAACAAGTGAGTTCAGGGATCTGACCGTGGATCCAAAACCCAGCCACAAGTCTTGGGAATCAAAAGCAATTGAAATGTCACCAGCCATATCACGCCCTTTGGTAGAGACACAGACATAACTTCATCACATTTAACCATGCCAGTCATATGGCCTTTCCATTCTTTATATCTAATTTTGAAACAAAAATACTCCTATTGACTTCAGGAAGATTTTCCCCTAATGAGGAAGCCATAGCACTGCTTATCATAATGAGCAAAAGCTGAAGACAGGATGCTTCTGTTAATACATGAATTGGGTGATTGCAAAGTTTGATTAACACACAGAAGTCTCACTGTTATTTTACAAATGGAAGGTTTCCTGTACTGTTCTTCCACTGTATTTCCTTTCAACACAGAGGACCATTTCTGGAATATATTCTTTGCCTAGTTTTACTGCTGACGTGCATATAGAAATAGGTATAAAGTGTTTCTGTGGCATAGCTCACTGGAAATTATCTGTCAGCTCTAGATGTGGATAACCGTTGAATAAAAACAGATCATCAATTGATTTTTACAAAGACTGTGGAATGACAATTTGACAGTAATTTGGAACACATCCTGAATGCACATAGCTTGGATGTGAGACAGCAGCCCAGACAAAAATTACACTGTCACCCAATGTCTTCTGTCCCCTTCAACACTAGTCTCTCTGCAGTTTTAAAATGCTATCTGCCATTGGAAAACCTCTGTGAATAACGATGAAGTTGGTTTTGTAATTTGTCTAGCTTGGTAAGGGTGTGTTCCTACACAGCACATCCTGTTTGCTGCCTGAAAGCTTGGGGATGGTCTATGCTAAGTGGACAGAGACGTACCCCAAAACAGTGATATCTTCCATGTATCTTAGGCACCTGTCACAGGAGTGAATGGGATGGGCTGGATCACCTGGAGTCAGCTGTGTCTCCCCCATGGGTTACAGAATGAGCCTGCTAGGCTAGATCAAACACATAACTTTTACAAAGCTAAATTTAAAAAAGATTGATCTGGTAATTCCAGCCTCTGTGAGCTGGCAGATGAGTGAACTGAGAGAAAAACTTTTCATATCCATCTATCTTCTGCCCTGATGCAGAACTCAATCTCAACACAGTCTTAAAATAAACACAGGATAGGAACGATTTGGCCAAACATACACCTCTGTGCAGTTATCTCAACCAGTTGCCTGCTCGCTCTTTATAGCCAATAGACAGAAAGTTCTAGGTTCTTGTTCTGAGGTGATACATTTAATGCTAAAATAGAAATCTTAAATGAGTTAGATAAATTGTGCCTTCCAAGTGTTCTCTTTCTCTTAATTTCATTCAGAAAGGGAGGGAGGATAGCACAATATGCACAAAACCCAAAATGAAAACAACATAAACAAAACAAAACAGAAAAAATCAGCTTCACGGCCAACCTATTTTCTGACTCATACAACTTATTCAAAGTCTTATTTCCAGTTTGGATTTTTTTGTATTATGAATTCAAATTTTGAGGTGGCCACTGCCTGGGAAGGTGACTCTTGAGAGCACTCTGTAGCTAGCACCTGACTGTAGGATAGAAGTGAAGCTAAATTGTGCAGTAAGGCACGCTGCACCACTGACACTGGAACATGAAGAGCCTACCTTTCTCTTCCATAGAAGTTATGTCTTAGAAGTTGGGGTTTAAATTGCCTTTTAAAATGGTACAGTGGCATCTTATGCATATGTATGTATGTGTGTTTCTGTATGTGTGCACACATATGCACGCAGGTATAATAATATCTAATATATATAATCACCCATAAAGTGGTCACTCTGGCGTGTCTGCCTGTGCAAAGCAGGGTTGCATAGTGGCCTGTCTCGCCACAACAGTTAGCAACAGAGAAGCACTCTACCCTAAATTTATAGATTTCTAATTTTGGAATTTATTATCAATGTATAGAATGTATATTAAAGCATTACACAAAAAGTACCTTAGATACCAAGTATTTTGAATATTTTTTTGATTTTTAGAATTATTTTTGACCAGCTAGTCAAAGTCAGCACCACTTTCTACCATAACTGACTGGTCCCAGGTACCATCTGTGTGGAGCGTTGCCGGAATTGTAAGTAGATTAAATGGACTGACAGCAATTTTGGCGATCATCGCAGGAGCTAGAATCAGAAGCAGAGGTTGAGAGAGAGAGCACAAGTGCTTGGGCATGAGTATCAAATTAAAGGATATAGAAGCAAAACATGACACTTCCTTTGCAATATGCCAGTTAGGAACCCAAGAGGCACTACAATTCGCTGGAGCAAGTACTCATTAAGATCAATTAAAATCAGGGCTGGCCTTATGCCGAGGACTCAAAGCAACACGTTACATCCACGATTCGGTTGCGCTGGGACTAAGGCGATACTTTGAAAGTGCCCGTTAAAAACCTTCGGGACAAACCAGGCTGGGGCAGGCGAGCTTCCAGAGCGCTGCTTGCCCGCCTCGCCG